>NW_015539858.1:257994-268350 GCF_001515605.1 Sinocyclocheilus anshuiensis
CAGTGGTTCTCAACCTTTTTTTCCACCGGGCCGCACTATGGTCCAAGTGCAAGTCTCGCGGGCCGCACGCATATCATTTACATATTACGTCAGCAATACAAACCAACCTGATTTATAATATTATAGCCTAAATATTATGATATCTAATCGATTACATTCATTGAATAATTCTACTCCTCATAAATAACACCCAATTGTGTGAACTTCGGCTCGAAAGGAGTAACAGCACAATCATATGCGGAGTTTCACTTTTATGCGTGGGGGGGCACCCACTGGCAGACGAGCCACGAGCACTTTTTTATATGTTCTACATTTCATGTATTTATGTAACACATATTCTACATTAAAAAAATTAATTTAGAATGAACAATAACTGCTGTACAAAGAGTAAAAAATAAATAAATAAAACATACCTAATGCAGAAAAGCCGCCTCTTTTTCCGAATTGTGCAGATGACCACTATCTTTCTTTCATCTCTTCTGATAAATTTTCAGTCAAATCATTTTCTGTGTGCTAGATCAGAGCTAGAGCCCTGCATTTCAGCGACTTTTTTACGCCCCTCGGGCTGGGCTTCGGGACAATTTTCACATCATAGTTCAGACACGGGCAGGGCCTCGGGCCTGTTTTAGGCTTCTCCTTATTTTTATATTTTAGACATCTATCAATTAGGCTAGTGATGAAAAAAATTGCCTCTCTGGTGGAAACAAGACGAGACCGTGCTACTGCGACTGTCAAGAGCGGCTTGACAGTGTTTAGTGTCCCGCAGCAGCAGTATGTATGGTGCGTGCCATCAGCGCAGCTGAACAGTTCTGCGTTCAAATGCAAGCAATAGGCTTAAGCTTGCCGCAAAGCACCGGCAAAAGTAATCTCCTTGTGCAAACAAAAATCTCACTGGATCATTGCAATTAATGGCAAAATGAATGTTTGGAATGTAAACTGATATTTCTTACTGACACTCTACAGCAAAAGAGAGAAATAACTGACTTAAAACAATTTTTTTAGCTGGTGAAAATACTAGTGTTCTAATAATTTTGGCCACCACTGTAAATGTAAATGTGGAAAAAAAAATGTTTTCCTTAAAGTGAAGTTTGCAAAGTTCTTTAAGGCTCTCTTCCTTTTTGTCAGCCTGTTTCCTGTGGGCATAAGCAACCTGAGCTCAGTGTTACAGATGGAGTCCAGGGGAACACCTACAGTATGTGAAGTGTGGGATGACAGCAATATGGCTACGTTACGTTCAGCTGTGCACTTGAATGCAGGCATTGAGGAGTGTTACTGGGCGAGAGCCAGGTGGATGTACTTTCCTCTCTCTCTGGGGTCAGTGGACAAATCCATGCTGGTCCCACAGAACCAGGTGCTCACAGAGAATCTCATGGAAATCCTTTAATCCTTTAATAAATGAGACAATTGTTGGCATAGAGTGAGAGTATAGAGCTATAAAATTAAAGTCATGCTCTTCGCAAGCGATCTTACTTGCGTAATCTGATGTATTTTTAAGTGAAACAGGATATTCAACTACAAAAAAATGTAGGGTGAGACTTTGATCCGTTGGGAATTGATTGGACTGTGAAATGATGGAAGTAGGCGGATTGAGGGAATGGGTTGAAAAAGGCATTCATGCAATTATGTCTATAATAAAAAGAAAGATACATCCATTAGTGAGTGGTTGACCAAGATGTGCTTTTCAATGGCAAATTTTTAAAAAATTGAAATTGGTGACTTGATCGCAGTCTTTGGTATCTTGGAAAATTTGAGACATACAAAGTGGAGACACATGAGATTATAAGAGTCATTATCTTTTTTTTTCATGAGACAAATCCTTTTTTTTTCAGACAGAAATTGAATTAATCTCATTACTGTCTAGGAGAAACAATTGAGATGTTTAACAGACCTCATTTGTGATTTGTTTTTGCTCTGGAAGACTGTACAGCTGCAGACAGTATTTACTGTTAGCAAATAGATGTTTCTCTTTAATGTGACACACCAACATCTTATTTTTTAGTGGTGACTTGATTTTATCTTCCGTTTCCAGTTATGTAGATGTGGTGTCACATGCTCATCATGATTTTTTACCACAGATTTAATGTGTTACAGCTTTGTGTCTGGCTGAAACTAGTGTAGAATAGACCATCTGTTTGAATCATTGCCATCGTCAGTGTTCCTTGTGATTTTCTCTGACACTGGACTCATAGTTCAGACAGCAGGCATAGATTACAGTGCCAGCCAGCTTGGGCAAGCTACTCAAAAAGTGTAGCTAGCTGTGCTAACAAATACTCTACAGAAAAATGAGGTAAGATAAGATGAAAACAACCGTGTAGAGAAAGTATATCAGTATCACAATGTGAAACTGGCCAGCTACTTTATGTATTTCGTCTTGTAATGGCATTTTGATACTTTATTGTGTTAAAAGAGTCACCTGAAGTGCTCAATCACAAGCTGTACATACAGGTGATTAATCCTCTTCATTGTTGGCTAACAAAGATCCACTGTTGCAGAGTTAGAAACATTAGAGCCCTGCATTTTTGCTCTTTATGAGCAAAAATGACGGCGTATCCACTGAAAAAAATGCTAGTGATCGCGCTGGCGCCTCCATGTCCTGCAAAGCGCGCTTTAGCTTCCACTCTCCGCACAAACTATTGGATATAGCGCACATTTATCTAGGTTTAACGTTTAAACATTGTTATATGCTTGAACTGTTTTATACCTATAGATTTTATTTTAGGCAAGTCGTGATGATTTGAGAAGGCTAAATTGATCAAACATAGGCTCACTGTCTGCCGCTGGCCGCTTGGTCGTTACTTAAAAAAAAAAAAAACTTATGTTTTATGAACAAAAAATGCTCCAAAGGTTTTTTTAAATTAACTTCATAAAAAAACTAAACGAAATATAATCACTTTGCTATTACATACAAAACGGAACTATTTTAATAGCTGAAAAAGTAGTATAAGCTGTTTTGGGAGAAGGGGAAAAAAGACGCGCTCGGGCCGGTAATTCTGATAAGCTGTCGGACACGGGCCGGGCTAGGGCCTAAATTTGAGGCCCGTGCAGGGCTCTACTTCATTCCCTAAAGTCTTGCCTTTTTTTGTTGTTAAATGAGGGCTGCGCAAATGATCAGTGAGAGCAGAACGAATGTGTCACACGTTTTAAACTCAACAAAATGGTAAAATACATATATCAAGAGCATGCTCACAGATGAGAACAAAACAGCGTTGGATGAAGTGGATTAAAGCCCTGCACGGGCCTCAAATATAGGCGCAAGCCCATCTTTTTTCCCCTTTTCCCAAAAAAAGCTTATACTACTGTTTCAGCTATTAAAATAGTTCAGTTTTGTATGTAATGGAAACGTGATTATATTTCGTTTAGTTTTTTTTATCAAGTAAATTCGTTTGGAGCATTTTTTGTTCGTTTTTTTAAGTAACGGCCAGCGGCAGACAGTGAATTGATCATAGCCTATATGTTTGATAAATTAAATCTATAGATATAAAACAGTTCATGCATATCACAATGTTAGTTTAAGTGTTTAACCTAGATAAATGCGTGCTGTTAGACGCATATCCAGTCGTTTGTGCTGAGAGTGGAAGCTGAAGTGCTCTCTGCAGGACATGGAGGCGCCAGCGCGATCACTTGCATTTTTTTCTAACAGTGGAAACCCGCGAATTGCCTCACAGACATGATAAAAAAAATATATAGAAAGCTTTAAATTACTACTTTAAAACGAAATAATTCAAATCGAAAATAGAAACTCTTATGTAATCCGTGCATTTCTATCTAAAGGCACGTCCGATGAGGAGATGGCGAGTAATTTTTTTCATCACCATAATTGATGGATATCTAAAATATAAAAATAAGGAAAAGCCTAAAACAGGCCCGATTATAATTTGCGTTTTATTTTATAATTCCGTACAATTAAAAAATAAAACACAAATTATAATGGCATATGTGTAAAACTTTGTCCTATAAGTGTATATAGCTGCTTTTTCTGATTTTGATGTTACTCTGTTCTGAATACCTGAAAATTTAAAGGATTTGCTGCAACGCAATTTTGTATGATGTGAATTATTTATTAGCCCTTTTTTTTTTTCTACCCATGCAGCAAATGCTTTAAAAACAGCTTTAAAATGACTTTATTGCATTCCAGACGCTTTTATAGTACTTTTCACTATAAATTTTACAGGTAGCTTGAATGTAAACATTGTCATGAATTCGTTGTATTCCCATTTGTAAAATTAATTGTTGTAGGCTTACCCGATCTCATGAAAGTGCGTAGTATAGCACGATTTTCTGCTTCTATTTGGCGTAATATTTCTATGCAGAAATTGACTTTGGCATGCAAAAGGCTGATAAATTCATAATTAATGGCATGGCTGGTTCAGTCGACAGAAATATGGGACACACAGGCCTATGATAACTGCTGAAATGTTTGCGGGGCAAATCTGAGGTCAGTCTGAGTGCTCATGGTACTCACAGTGCCGTACACCTGCAGGCGCCACTGACTCGGACAGTTGTCGTGGTAATAAACACAGTAAACAGCAACCGTTCGCGTGTCAGCGCTTAATACACATATCCTATATGAAAAGCATTTTAGGGGGCCCTTGGCTTTTGGGGGCCCAAGGCGGTCGCCTACCTTTGCCTAATGGGTAAGTCCGCCCCTGACTGTGAGCATATGGCCATATTTACATGAAGTGTAACAGTGCTGTATTGGGCCTCAACTAACTTCGTTTTAGCTCAGATTGAATACTAAAATATCTGTTCTAATATCAGTGGTGCTCTCTTGCATAATGTCCTGTGCAGTTGATGGAAGACTCATGTTCGTCAGTATCTGTTCCTCAGTGCTTCCAGCAGAGGGCACTGCCTTCTCTTACTAACACTAGTGATCTAAAGCCATTCACTCAGTCATTTTCACTGAGAAATTGTCAATTTCACAAACAATTGCAAAGAAATGGCAAATAACACATTGAAGTGTGAAATTTTGATGTAAACCCCCCCCCCCTGAAATTATAATTTTCTTGTAAAACATACTCTAGTAATCTTTGTTTCATTTACAATTTAAATATATTACAGTTTATGATATCATCATGCTTTTAGCAAAACGTCAATTATACTTTCTGTAAAAGTTTAGTCGCAGGTAGTAGTGGGCTAAGATGGCCTCTATGAATAATTTAACATTTTGTGCTATAACAACAAAATTAGCAAAAAAACGTTTCTATTTATTTTATTTAATAACGCATTGGCTGATCATCATCCTGCACATTCTAAACGTATATCTAAATATGTTACAGTTTAAAAGTAAATGCACAATGTCTTAAGGAGGGCATCTTCCCCATCTTACCCTATAAAACACACAATATGAATGTTATTTACAGCAGACAATAGATGAAGTGCAATGGAAAAGTCCAGAACAAATCCTGACTGATATCACTGTGACGTTCACAACAAGAGAACATGGAGAGAGCTGTTTGTTTGACCTTCATTCATACAGTTCTGTTTAAAAGAGATGATATTGGTGGAGATGTTTGTTGAATCTGCTTCTCCTAATCTGCTGCTTCACCTACGGCTCCAAACAGGAGAATGGAAACACTCTTTCAGTCCTATCAGGAAGAAAAATAATGAACTCATGCTTTCTAGTGCCTCTATAAATAGATGCCACAGGCTGTAAAAACAGAAAATACTGTTTTTGGATTGAGGAGGGCCAGGGTCCTGGACCCCCAAAGGAGTTCATATGAATTAAAAAAAAAAATAAATAAATGGGTGGTTTCTCTCTGAATTACATTAATTACATTGCATTGTTTAGGTTTAAGGTGAAGCGGCTGGTGAAGGTGAACCACTTTAGTCCCTCTCCTTGTTATGCATCCAATAGCATAGAGCTGCAAATTTAATTGATTACAAAAGGCTAAATGAATGTCAATTGGTGTGGTTTTGAGCCTAGGATGAGTTGAATGAACGAAGAGTTACTTTTTAAGGGTGTTTATTAAATACTCCTTCTCCAGTTTTTGGGTTTGTTTGGTTGTCTTTCATCTTACTGTCATCAGGGAGGGTTGTAAGTGAAACACTGAAGTTAATCTGGAGATTACTGGACGTTTCCTCAGGGTTGAGTGGGTTTGTTTGAAGGTCATATCCTGTTGTAAGAACCCATCCGCCTCTTCTGTAGCTTAGTAATACACACATTGCCATCTCATGATGAGAAAGCACAGGTGGTGGGCTTTAATCGGTTTGGCTTCTTGTGCTGTTTACATTTGTCTACATTAAGTTTCAAGAGGAAGTACAGTATATCTGAATGAAAAGAAAATGAACTAACAGGTGGGAAACGTAACAAGTTCACTTTAGGACCGATGCATCACTGGATCTGAATCTGGTCGAAATGAGTAACATAAATTAAAAAAGTCCTATTTTCAAAACTGTTTGTCTGCTCGATATGTGCATTTACATCTTGAGATCATTTGCTACATTGCCTGCTACTCTTTGCTCAAATGTTCTCTGTTTATGATGTTTATGGTTCACAATTAATCTAAACCTGCTCATATTGGATACACAGTTGTCTCAGTTTGTTATGGTTTGAGGTTGAATTGGGTACACTTTACAATAAGGTTTAATTTCTTAACATTAGTTAACATGACCTAACGATTAACAATAACTCTACAGCATTTATTAATCTTAGCTCATTTTTACATTTACTAATAAATTGCTAAAATCAAAAATTGTATCTGTTAACTTTAGTAACTTTAGCACTATGAACTAACATGAACAAAAAAGAACAATTGTATTTTTTTAACTAATGTTATCAAGGTTTAATGAATTCTGTAAAAATGTATTGCTCATAGTTAGTTCATGTTAACTAATGCATTCACTCTAGCTAACAAATGGGACCTCATTATAAAGTGTTACCAATTTTTTGTGCGTTTTGTCAGCATAAACACTTTATCTTACTGTCAGCACTTAACCTTTGTTCATACAAAGAAAATATGTCATTGATCATAAATAAAAGAAAACATTGACGAATTAGCCTAACAATTCAAACAGTAAAGCCGTATTGTGGAAGGGTTTGGCTGTCATTGTTCATTTATAAGGCTGAAAACAGACTGCTGGGGTAGATACAGGAGCTGATGGACTGACCACTTGTACCTCAATAACAGGCTGTGGACTGGACAGACCATTAGCTTCGGACATACGCAAGAGCATGTAAGGCAGGGCAAAGCTAAGCCTTCCCCTGGCCATGGGTTGGAAATTAACGGGAAAAAATGCCTCCAAATTGTTTATGATGTATAATAGATTACTCTAATATACTTTTATACTTTACCCTGGAGTTGGTTCACCCTCCACCTATGGATTTGGAAGTGGAGTGGTCTGAATGCTGTAATATCACAATGACACCTTGAGCTGCTCCTTTTGACTAATCAACCAGAGGATGTGAAACGTGTTTTAACGTGAAACACGGAAAACTCTTGCAATCCTTTAATGTGGAAGAAGCTGTGAACGGTGTGAAACAGGGTTGACTTGCTTTTTGATCCTCCAGTTTGTCTGTATATATTTTTTCATTTAGTGAGGTTTGTACTAAAAACAAGTGCAACAATATCTTATATTTTTTATTTTAACTGTGCAGATCAGAATCAGAATGAGTTTCTTTTGCCATGTGTGCTTGCACACTCAAGGAATTGTTCTTGGTAATGAAGCTACTAGTTAACACACATAAATACAACAGCTCAGATCCTGCTGTAAAGCAGCTCTAAATGACAATAGTGTCATTATTTAGCTTAAGTCAGTTCAGTGTTGATTCTGTTCAGAGAGAACTACACAATGCATTTTAATCGTGATCATGGTTTCTGCATGTCTCCGTTTAATAAGCATACTCATCTGCAATATTTGCCCAATGGTTATTTATCCTGATGGTGTTTCATTTGAATTTGGCATTTGTGTAATCTTGAAATGGTAACAAGCCTCCACAAGCTTTCATGGTTGCAGTTGCCAGATGTCAAGATGTTTAAAGCTCCCAATCAGAGTTTTTCTTAAATTAATACATTTTCTGCCCAGTGGTTTATTTAACCTTCCGAACCTGGTAACCATGCACTCACACACTCTCTACATTATGGAAAAAAGTCTGCTAAATGACTAAATGTAAATGTAAATGTAAAAAGCACTGATGAGCTGAAAACACTGGCAAACACATTGGAGTTTAGCAATCTCTGTTGAGATGTTCTACTTGAATAAAAGTGTAATACAGCAAGTCTGTTATCTTTCATGCGGTTGTTTGCTGAAATTAAAATCTGTGTGCAAACCATGCGAGTTGACAAGTCTATGTGGAGCCAGGTGGTTAGCCTTCATTCTCTATGCAGACTTATCACTGTCCTGGATGAGGCTGATGACTGTGGGGTTGTTTGCAAGCTTCGGGATCTTAACAGAGGGGTCTGTAGGGAGAAGAGTAGTGGGGAGAGCACACATCCTTGTGGAGCACCGGTGCTGATTGTGCCGGTGTTAGATTTTTCCAAATTTTCCCAGCCTCACTAGCTGCTTGTCTGTCAAGAGATATCACCCTATAACATCACAAAGATCAGATCCTTTACATTCACTGTCCCTCAGTTATTGAGTGTGTCTCTTACCAAATGACGCAAAATGTACTTCAAGATTTGCAGCATCTTTGACATCAGTGCTAGTATAGATTACATAAGCTACTTTCACACCGGGCTTTGATTTCGGAAATTTTCCGGCAAAGTAATGGAGAGCCTTCTGTGTGAATACAATCTGGAACCAAAATGCCAGAGAACTTGATCCTGACATCAGACCCTTGTAAAATTACTGGAAATGAGCCTTTGCGAATAAAGTCAGAACCAATGCCGTGAAGCGTGCGTTGTAGTCAGTTAAGTTCTTTTTGTGAAGCCTTCACTCTTTATTTTTTTGTATTATCCCTGTTGTAAACTGTCGCATCACATGTGGTACTGCTATGCCATTATTTGCTTTGCCGTATATTTTATTATTTAAATCAAAGACATATTAAATAATTCTATATGACAACATTATATAATTGTTCAACTCATCTAACTAGATCCGAGCAACTGAGTCTTTAGCCATCTTCAAGAAACGGCTAAAGACACATCTCTTCCATCTACACTTGCACTCTCTATTCCGTTTCTATTCCATCTACTTGTTTTCCTTTTATTTATTATAAAAAATCTTGACCTTCTAACACTAGCACTCTCAATGCTATCTACTTTTTTTTATTATTATAAAAAAATAATGACTTAAACCTCTAACACTAGCTCTATACTATTTCTTTTCTATCAACTTTTTGTTCTTCTTATTTATTATAAAAATATATATTATTAAAAAAATGTGCTACGTGTACCGCATTAAACTAACTGCCACTTAAATTGTTCTCCTTTTGTTGGTTTCATTGCTTCTATTGTCCTCATTTGTAAGTCGCTTTGAATAAAAGTGTTTGCTAAATGACTAAATGTAAAAAATTAGTACACCCCCCTTCCTCCCTTCTTCTGTGTTCTGTCAATCCCCACTTATAGACCTTATGTGTCAGAGAAACAACTCTCTGAACTTCCGTTTTTACGGTAGCTCTATAGCATTACTGTTGAAGAGTAATTAGCTGGTGAAGTGGATTTACTTATTTTAGAGTTAACAAATGTTATCATGTTCACTGTAATATTCAAAGCAGATGTCGTAACAAATGTCAGTAGTCCAGGAAGATTTTAAAACGAGCGGTTCATTCATAAATTCAATCAACCTTACCTTCATGCTGTGGAAATACAAACTGAAGACAGAACAACAACGAGCACAGTGCTGAAAAGGGGCGGAGCTACATAAGGCCAAGTCAAGTCACCTTTATTTATATAGCGCTTTATACAATACAGATTATGTCATAGCAGCTTTAAAGTGTTAAACAGGAAAATAGTGTGTCGATAATGTAGTTTTTAAGTTAAAGTCAGTTCATTGTTGATTTAGTGATGTCGTCATCCAGTTCAGTTCTCTTCCAATAGTGTCTTTGCAATCAAGTCGGCAATATTGCCAAAAATTAAGTGTGACCAACTAAGCAAACCAAAGGCGACAGTGGCAAGGAACCAAAACGATGACAGAAATGTAGAAAAAACCTTGGGAGAAACCAGGCTCAGTCGGGGGCCAGTTCTCTGAGCAGATGAAACCAGCATGGTGTGGTTTAATTCCAGGCTGCAACACAGGTCAGATTGTGCAGAGGACTCGTCTGGTTCCTGTGGTCTTGTGCCGATGGTCGTCGAGGTGACGAGGTCTTCACAGGGGATCTGTCTCTGGGGCTCATCTAGTTGACAAGGTCTCCGCTGACATTCAGGGCTGTAGAGGTCATCTCTAGGTGCTGATCCACCATCTGGGCTGGATACGGACTGG
>NW_015539858.1:268714-273081 GCF_001515605.1 Sinocyclocheilus anshuiensis
TTAATCTAGATTTAAACTGACAGAGTGTGTCTGCCTCCCAAACAATAATAGGTAGACTTTGGGCGTTAAATAGGAAAAGGATCTGCCGCCCGCAGTTGATTTTGATATTCAAGGTATTATCAAATGGCTAGAGTTTTGAGATTGCAGCGGATGTGAAGGACTGTAATGCAATAAGAGCTCGCTCAAGTACTGAGGAGCTAAACCATTCAGGGCTTTATAAGTAGGCTAATTAGCAAGATTTTAAAATGTATTCAATGTTCAATCGGGAGCCTGTGCAGAGTTAACAGAACCAGACAAATATGGTCATACTTCTTGGTTCTAGTAAGAACTCTAGCTGCTGCATTTTGGACCAGCTGGAGTTTGTTTATTAACCAATAATTAACACCTCTGTTTTTTCAGAATTTAGCAGTAGGAAATTACTAGTCGTCCAGTTTTTTATTTTAACTATGCATTCCGTTATTTTTGCGAATTGCTATGTTTCGTCAGGCTGCAAAGTAATGGCTTTTTCCAGATGATATCTACCAAGGGTAGCATGTAAAGCGTGAAAGCAAATGCCCTAGTACCGAGCCATGTGGCACTCCATACTGCATTTGTGAATGATATGATAGACCTACCTCTTCATTCACTGCTACGAATGACGGTCAGATAAGTAAGATTTGAACCATGCCAATGCAATTCCACTAACATAATTTTCTAGTCTATTTAAAAGAATGTTGTGGTCGATAGTGTCAAATGCAGCGCTAAGATCCAATAGCACTAATAGAGAGATACAACCACGATCGGATGATAAGAGCAGGTCATTTGTAACTCTGATGAGAGCAGTCTCAGTACTATGATACGGTCTAAATCCTGACTGGAAATCCTCACAGATACCATTTCTCTCCAAGAAGGAACATAGCTGAGAGGATACTGCCTTTTCTAGTATTTTTGACAGAAAAGGGAGATTTGAGATCGGTCTGTAATTAACTAAGGATCAAATGAGAGGCTTAATAACAGCCGATTTGAAGGATTTTAGGACATATCCTAATGACAATGATGAATTAATAATATTCAGAAGAGGATCTATGACTCCTGGAAGCACCTCTTTTAGTAGCTTAGATGGAATCGGGTCTAACATACAGTACATGTTGTTGGTTTTGATGATTTAACAAGTTTATGTAATTCTTCCTCTCCTATAGCAGAGAATGAGTGGAATTGTTCCTCAGGGGATCTATAGTGGACAATCTGTTGGGAAATGTCTGTGCCTGTTGATGCTTTATTTTTCATTAATTTAGCCACTGTATTGAATAAATACCTGCGGTTGTGTTTGTTTTCTCCCAAAAGAGATGAAAAGTAAGCAGATTTAGCAGTTTTTATAGGAGGAAATACTTTCCCTACATGCAATACGAAATACCTCTAGCTGCTCTCTTTTGGGCGCGAGTGTGCTCGATATACCACGGTGTTGGACTGTTTTCCTTAATCTTCTTTAAGCATAAAGGAGAAACCGTATCTAAAGTGCTAAAAACGAGAGAGTTAATAGTTTCTGTTACAACATCAAGTTTTTCTGAGTTATTAGATATGCTGAGGAATTAAGACAAATCAGGAAGATTATTTGCAAAGCAGTCTTTTGTGGTAGAAGTGATGGTTCTACCATATTTGTAACAAGGAGTTGAGTTTGCAGCTTTATCTATATGGAGTATACAGAAGACTAGGTAATGATCGGAAATAACATCATTCTGCTGAAGAATTTCAATGCCATAAACATCAATTCCATGTGACAGTATTAAGTCTAGAGTATGATTACGACAATGAGTAGGTCCTGACACCTTTTGTCTAACCCCAATAGAGTTCAGAATGTCTATAAATGCTGATCCCAATGCATCTTTTTCATTATCAACATGGATATTAAAATCACCAACAATTAGACTTTATCTGCAGCTAGCATTAGCTCAGATAGAAAATCAGCATATTCTTCAGTAAAGTCTGTATGGTGCCCTGTCTACTGTAGCCAGCCCAGTACAGACGTCAGTAGGGATTTATCATTAACACTTATTACACTAGATAATGTTATATAAAGCACCATTACTTCAAACGAGTTATACTTGGAACCAGATCTTTGAGAAATACTGAAAATATTGCTATAAACTTTAGCAACACTTCCCCCTTTACCTTTTGGACGTGGCTCATGTTTATAACAGTAATCTTGGGGGGTAGACTCATTTAAAATAATGTAATCATCTGGTTTTAGCCAGGTTTCTGTCAAACAGAGCACATCAAGGTTATGATCTGTGATCATATAATTTAAGTGCTTTCATAGAAAGGGACCTGATATTCAATAAGCCAAGCTTTATCAATTGTTTATCTGTATTATATCTGTTTTTTGCTGTGTCCCAGTTCGCATACTATCCATCCTAAATATTATTCGAAATTAGAATTAGTATGTTGAAATGAGTATTCCAAAGGTACCCAGATGGTTTACTGCTTCTGGTAGAAATTCGAAGTGCAGATCCGTGCACACTCTAACGGCTAATATTGCCCACAACACATTGTGCGGTGGATGAGGATTCGATTAGAAATACAAACATGCATAAAAAGAGTTAAAGAACTACAAACATGGCGTATATGTGAGACCGACAGACAGGTAGAGAAAGGGGTTTGAGTGATAAATAATCAATATCTAACCTGTTGAAAAAAATATTTATTTAATGTTATCCGTGTTATATTTCATCTGCAGCAACACTGAACTTTATAATGATACGTTTGGTCATTACCTTTTAAATGCATAATTATGCAAACATATGAGCAGAGTTCTCGGCATGATAGACTCGCGACTGGCAGATCAACGTGCCTCTTCATTTCTCTCCAATATGGTAGGAAATTTAATTCAACGAAATATGAATAATGTTAACTTTGACAAGATGGTTGACAGTGCAGTTTAAACAGTGACAGGATGTACGTAACTAAGCAACAGAGCGTCCGTTAAAGACGCAGTTATGATGAAGTAGTTTTTCCCAAGGTTTGCCTACTATTCTGCTACGTACTCAAAAGTATGTACTTTTTCTTCACAAAAAGAGTACATACTTTTAGGGCATAGTATAAGTAGGCGAATTGGGATGCAGCACATCTCTTTTCAACAGGTCAGGTCTGCCCCAAAAACTTGTCCAATTGTCTATGAAATATATGTTATTCTGCGGGCACCACTTAGACATCCAGCCATTGAGTGACGACAGTCTGCTATGTATCTCATAACCACGGTAAGCAGGGAGGGGACCAGAGCATAGGGCTGGGCGATTTGGCAAAAAATTTAAATCTCGATTTGTTTTTTCAGAACGTTTTACCGATTCTCGATTTTTTTTACGATTTTTAACTAGTCAACTTAAAAAATGTAACTACAACATGATTCAAGTAACTTTTTCTTTATTAACCCTCTAGTTAAAGAAAATTCTATTCCAAGTTCACCACGCATTAAGTTGTCAACATGATGTAAATGTTAAACAAATCACTTGTTAAATATTTTTGCAGAAAAGATGCATTAACTACAACTACATCTTGTACAAATTGTCTTATACATGTTCAGAAATAATATTTACATTTACATTTAGTCATTTAGCAGATGCTTTTATCCAAAGCGACTTACAAATGAGGACAATAAAAGCAGTCAAAACGTCTCAGGTTACTTATGTAACCATGGTTCCCCGTTCTAAGGGGTTCTCGTGGCACTCTGAAAGAACAGCCCATAGATGCAAATGGTGCATGCCAAAATGCTATGTTTGAGAAGTCATCAACTCTATCTTAAGGCTTATAATGCTGGAGTGGCTAGCAGTAAATCTGTAGCTGAGGGAGCAAACATCCAGCTTTCAATCGAGAGGAGCTCAACCTACAGCATGTTCCAGGTGCTCTGGAAAACAGAGAACTCAACTTCTCATGAGAGGAGAACCCCGAATTCAGAGGAATAGTGTGCTTATTCCAGGTAACCCTTTGATGAAAGGGGAGCACTGCTCAACACCTACCACGAGAACAGCCCATGGAACGAGGAATCCAACTCCTCAGAGAGAATTAAACGCTCGAAAGAAAGCACCATGCTCACAATAACCCTCAATGGTGAGGGGAGCGATGCTTCCAGAGTGTGTAAGTCGAGCACCCGGTTTCTGAACCCAGCAGAGGGGGTGCCCATCGAGGACCTACCCTAGAAAGGGACAGAAACACACAGGTCCCAGGAAACACTGCAAAGAAAGCTAGCAGAAGGGTTATACACACAACCACCAGTGCATTAAATACACACACACACATCGTCACTATGAAGCCATAGAACCAACCAAATATCATAGGTCCAGCATAGGAGACTGTAATGCAGGAAATTCCCACCTAACCTCGGTCAGGTGGAGATG
>NW_015539858.1:273499-274050 GCF_001515605.1 Sinocyclocheilus anshuiensis
GCTGACGCCCTGTCTGGATCACATCCCTTAGGTCTTTTACTTACCTTCCTTTGACCCGCGATTCTTCCTACCCCTAACCGCGGGCGGGGGAGGAGCGCGAGCCGCGACACTAGCCTTCTGTGCCCGTCTCTGATCTTCAAACCAAGACGGGTCATGACCCCTGGATTGTTCGGGCTCAGACCTGTACCTCCTTTATCCAGGTCTTTCAGCAGGTCAGCCTGATATGCTTGGAGCATCACCATCATGTGCAATGAAGTGACAGCCCGACCCGCTGCTGCTGCGTTTGCCCTGAGCTGGAGGGTTATGGTCAGAAAAAATAACGTTCATCGAGATGACCTCGCGACATCACTTTCTTCGCCCGCTTCACAGCAAGTAAAGCCTCGTCGTGGCGCGATCCATAACTTTCAAAAGCTCATCATATGCAGGGCAGGAGGATTGGGAAGGATCAGCCTCAGCTTCTTTGCCCTCCTCAGCTATTTCCTGCTTTTGCTGGGCTGATCCCAGCAGAGCAATGGCCCCTGAATCAGACAATGTTAATGAAATAACATCAT
>NW_015539858.1:274200-277578 GCF_001515605.1 Sinocyclocheilus anshuiensis
GCCTCCAGCGGCTCACTCTCGTGCACAGCCGACGATCGCGAAAGGGAAACCCCTCTTCAAACTCATTGGCCAGATCCACCTGCGATCCCCACAAGCTCATTCTCCTCTGTGCCTCAGCAGCGACCGGTCCTGAACCGCGGGAAGCAGATAGCTGCCCCGCTTTCCTCGAAAAGAGAGACAAACGAGAGCGGAGCTTTTTCATTGGAAAAACGCTCGCAGTGCACGCCGATTGATTTGAGTCTTCGCCCAAACAAATAACGCATAGATCGTGTGTGTCATCGGATTTTAAACAACGACAACACGGATGCACACATCCTCTTAAACGCTTTGCTAGTGCTCGCCATAATGATATGAATAAAGAACGCTCTTACCACACAGGAGAAATGGCTTGAAGGAGATGAGATGGAATAGGATCTTAGAAACGTGTTTGACTGTTGCGCTCACGTCTCTTGTAGCGTCTCATGCATGAAACGGCATTCTAAAAACGCGGCGCTCAAATTAAAGAAGTTCACTCCCATCTTGCATTTTTTTCCTATTCCACTGCCTCGTCACAACTTTGTCAACACAAAGCGCATTCTGTATGAATGGCGCTTAGCGCTATATTTATGGTCCTTCACAGAGCGCGTCACACGAGAGCGGTTAATCACGTGTGCCGACATGCGGTTGGATCATTCTTTTCTCTTTACTGTTATAATTGGCATAATGTCAAAGTGTCTCATTCTAACGTTTGGTAATATTTCTATTCAAAATCGCAATTCCTCGATTTCTAAAAAAATTAATCGTGGCAAAACATTAAATTCGAATTAATCAATAAAATCGGAAAATTCGCCCAGCCCTACCAGAGCATATTACAGTGTATGACATTTAATGTCAGACATTTAACAAATATCATAATCCAAAAGGTGTGCATTATAGCTGACACCTAGATGAACACTTTACAGTTGGTTTTATGACTAAGTCATTCTCTTCAAATGCTATTGAAGTTAGAAACGTGTATACCAATGTCATATGTAATTTTAGAGACAGTCCATAAATTTGCTAATATCGAATGTCCAACGTCAAACCAACTTTAAGCCAGCACTTTTAAATTTGCCAAGACGTGCTCTGGCTTCCGGTAAACATTGGACTATGGAGGCTGGTGTCTCTATTTTCACATTCCGAATTGCCAATAACTAGGGCTCTTTCAACAGGTTTCTCAGTGGGTGCGTCACTGAGTGGGGAGAACCTGTTTAATATTTTGATCGGAACGGAAGAGCGGTGTTTTGTCCTGTGACTGTCACTCACTCATGTCAAACTATGTTTTGTCCCGCCTCACAGTCACTCAGTCGCCCCGCTGTGGGGGCTCTGCAACCGGAACCGACTTATGTATGGGACCCGCTAAGCTAGTCGCATCCAAAGCCGTGTCTAAGGCCCTCATATTCTTAACTGTCCTCAACTAAAGTTTGGATGCATAGGTCAGCCTAATTATTTCCCTGCATTTATCGCATGTGAATCCCTCACTGCTGACAGAGAAAGCTACACTAAACATGTGTCAAGCAGTGCAGGTGACAATAACAGGAGAAGAAGCCATGACTCATTGTGATTGTTGAATGATTCTGACTTACCACAGTTGTTTGATGAACTCGTGAAAAACAGAGGAAGAGACGGTAGGCGCTAATGCAGTGGTTCTCAACCCCGCGGCCCATCACAAATTCAAATGCGGCCCACCATGCTGAACACAATTAAAAAAATAACTTTCAGTTTTACAATTCATTTTAGTTTTTACATTAATTGAAAAATGTACTAAAATATAAGTTATAATGTTTTTATGTAAAAGAATTTTGTTTTTCATATATTATTTTCAGACATGAGTAGACCTGTAGCCTACTCACGTAATTAACGTTACGCATTTAACGAACACTTACAAGTTCGCACTTTGGCAGAATTCAATTCAAATCGTCATCAGCAGCCATTAGTTCGGTAAAATTGAGCATCAGGATGGACACATTTGTTATTAAGGGAGAAAAACGAAATGTGGAAAATGCCAGCGAAGGAACACATACAAACAAGAGTAGTCGCAGCAGTGAAGGTAGGAGAGTGCTGGACTTTCGGCATCAGCTTTCGGTTTGCCCCGCCACTCACTTGAAGATGTTCAGGCTAGAGCCCTACACAGGCCTCAAATATAGGCCCTAGCCCGGCCGTGTCCGACAGCTTATCAAAATTACCGGCCCGAGTCCGTCTTTTTTTCCCCCTTCTCCCAAAACAGCTTATACGACTGTTTCAGCTATATTAAAATAGTTCAGTTTTGTATGTAATGGCAAAGTGATTATATTTTGTTTCGTTATTTTATTAAGTTAATTTAGAAAAACGTTTGGAGTATTTTTTGGTCGTTAAATATAAGTTCTGTCAGGACCACTATCGTCAAAATGATAGATACTTAGCATAAAGTTTGGTTTGGCGGTATGGTTCTGTTCTGGGCAAAAACCTCCCTGCCCATCCATGCAGCCTGTCATAAATGAGCAGGGAGAGCAGCAATAATAACCCCCCTAGGGTGAACAGAACAGAACAAGGCAGATATCATTAATGTACTTAATGATATTTAAGTGTAACACTTTATTCAAGATAAAGGAGTCTGATTAGCAAGGAATATCAGAAAGCCAAGTCCTGACTGTGGCGAAAGGAGGAGCTGGGGATGGAGGAGGGTAATTTGCTCCGGAGCTCAAAAGCTGCTGAATAATACTGAATAGAGATTATATAGGAATGCTGCGATAGGTGTCTGTAACAACGTTCGTAGTTCGGGAAGAAGGAGACGGGAACCGGCGGACATTTAAACAATTTAATAAAATAAACAAACACAAAATGGACATTTGGTTACTCTAGTTAACTCTTTACTTTATATTTACTCGTTCATTAGGAATCTATGTCACTCAGGGTGCCTCACGGCGGCCGCTATGCGTGGGCTCCACGATCACAAACTCACCCAGTCTGATCCTTAGTCAGAGGTTTATGACTAATACTATTTAATAGGTCGCCCATGCTTACCATTCTTTAAATAGTAGTTCTGTTTAGCCCCCTACAGTTACCCATGTACAACTTAGTTAAAGCTCAAAACAATAATCAGCGGTTATGCTAGTACTATTCGTCTAGCCCCCGATAGTTATATAACTACGTACAACTTAACTAAAGCTGAGACAATAATCAGCGGTTATGCTAGTACTATGAAATATGTTAATATTTCAATAGTATTTTTGTCTAGCCCCAATAGTTAAAATAACTATGTACAACTTGAATAAAACTCAAACAATAATCAGTGGTTATGCTAGCACTATTTGTCTAGCCCCAATAGTTAATATCACTACGTACAACTTAATTAAAGCTGAGACAATAACCAGCGGTTAT
>NW_015539859.1:0-19831 GCF_001515605.1 Sinocyclocheilus anshuiensis
AACCACCTGCTGCTCTCCTGCCATCATCACTAGGTCAGTTTGAAATTCTCTGCACACTACAGAATCTCCATAACAGTTCCCAGAACCACCTGCACTCTCACCAGTGAGAGTCTAACCCGACTGTTCCACATCGTCAGCACTGGGATGCTCTGGGTCTGTGCCATGTGCCAAACACCATCTAAGCTGCCAGGGCATCATCGTCATCCTCCCATCACCATCCCTTCGCCACATCGGCTTTATAGCTTTATAATATACTAGTAGTGTAATGCTAATGCATTTCCAATGAGCTGAAATACAATTGAAATGTACTTGAAGTACATTAAAACAATGCTTCAAATATACTCTAACTGTAGTTCATGAAGTATTAAAAGGACATTTTAAATGTATTTTAAGAAATACACTTAAATTGCACTAAATATACTTAAAGTGGTTCCAATTTAACCCAATTTCAATATATTAAATATATTACAAATAGATTAAAATCAAACTTAAACATATCTTGAAATACACTTAATATACTTAAAGTTGTTTCAAAATAATACATTTAATATGCACTTAGTATAGTATAATTTAAATATAGTAAGTATGTCTGAAAAAGCACAATCCGCAAAAACTGCAAGCGTGGATAAATTTACAATTAGGAAACCTGCACACATTTTCGTTAAAGTTATAACACATAGGTGTATGAATCGCTGGGGTAACCTTTTCTGCAACTTCATCTTTAGGTAGGCGGCCTGCCGGAGGTTTAGCAGTTCTCGGGCACAGAGAAGGAGTATGCGCTAAAGAACCACACAAGGAGCAAGACAAAGCACGGTGACCGGTAAAATGTCTACTTATTAAAGCCAAGTCTACCACGGACCAGTCCAGTCTTTGGTTGAACCGTTGGATGTACATAGCTGCCTTAGCTGAGAAAGATTTATGGTACTCATAGAACAGAGTCCCACCGTAAGTCATAGTGAGATCTGAAATAATGGCTAAATAGGAGTCTAATTCAGCCCTACGTAACGGATACACTTCGCAGATTACGTCTCTAACGACTCCAAAAGCCACATTGAACTCAGGCATAGTTAAACAATTTGACAGCCGTTGATCATTATCTTTCAACAGTACAGAAAAGTCTCCGCAGTTTACTACGCGTTTATCTTGGCCCTCTGAGCACAGCAGGATTTTAACCAAATTAACATCATTACCTGCGAGAATCTGTGCGCGCAGCTGGGAAGAGATAGCAGCGGCTGGTGGAAAAAAGGGGGCTCCGGTGGTGGGCGCTGGGAGAGCCGTGGCAAGAGACCTGCACGGTAGAAGATCAGCTGGTCCCGTGGTGGATGTGAAGACTGTGGGAGTAGGCATCGACGAAGAAGAGGAGGGCTGATTTTCCAGAACTTGGATCCTAGCGTCTAAACTGGTAAGGGAGGTTTGAATGCTCTGAAGGGCTGACAGCACAAGATCCTCTGTAGACTCGAGCAGTGCGATGTAGCCGGATCTCTCTGTCCTTTTCTTCGGAACCGGTGGGTTAGTGGAACGGGAGCAGTGCCTACGTTTGGCAGTGGCTTTCCTGGGACCAGATGGAGTTGGAGTCGAAGGAGTCTCTAACGACTGAGTTGGTTTCCAGGAAGAATTGAAAGAGTTCTTCGTGGTTGATTCCTAGAGGTGCCTGGATGTTATGACTGTACAGCGTCGTGGTAATTTTTTCAGCAGGCCAGTCTGCTATAAGCGGAGGAGGTGATTTATTGGCCAGTCGTGAACTTCTGCGCACGGTTGGAGCATTGTCCGGATCAAAGTTTTCGCCTGCGTTTTCCAGGAAAAGCTGGACCTTTTCGTCGTCTGAGTCCGGATCGGACATGGTGAGTAATGATATAAATATCACTTGTGCTAAGAGTAGCAGTTTTCTCATTACTGGTGTTAAATTAGCATGCAGCCATAAGTTCAGCAGTGAGAGTTAATTGCGAGTAGTGATGCGATGGAAGAGACACTGAAGAATGGGAATTTAAATAGACCGCTTGAGATAGGTGTCAAGACTGGATTGGTACACGTCAGGAACAGCTGACTGTCGGCTGATGCGAGCTTGACTGACGTGGCCTGCCTGAACTAACGCTATGCTGAATTTGTTTATGAGAAGCCATATTTTTAGAACCCTTTGTCATAGATTCATTCTGATAATATAAAATGATAGAAAGCATCCTGAAATTACTTTAGATACGTTCATTTTACTTATGCCTCATCTTCCCTTAATTTGGAAAAATGGCTCACCTTACCCCACTCTCCCCTATACCTTAGTATTCTTAGTACCAGTAGCAAATTCTTTGCATGGTAAATTAAAGGTGGCTTTGGCAAAAACTCAACCTTGATGCTCCACATAGTGCAACTAATCAGGCTCCTAACATGTTCCTCTTCAGGAACTCGAGCTGTGTCGGAGGACGCTTTGGGAACACCCTTCAGCATGACCAGCTCTGAACCCCGTGTGTAATCAGTCCAGACGCAGAGTCAGCTCTCGAGAAAAAAAGGAGCTGACGGCCCGCTTTGGTAGCGTTTGTTACTGCCTTGCTTCGCTCTCAGAGGGCTCTCTTTGAGGAGGGAGCCTTCACTAGCGTTCCTTGCGGTGCCGACCCCGCTTTCGCTGAGGCGGAGTGGCGGCTGTGCTCGTGGGTTTCGCATATGGATCCGGTGGAGGGAATGTAGACGGCCGCGTCCCTATCTACTTCCTTAACCACCAGATCCGGCGCCCGCACTCGGGGTTTCGGAAGCCAGTGCTGCGGTCCTTCCCACCTGCAAAAGGGCGCGACGCTCCGCCTGTCTTTCTCTGAGGAGATCGATATGGAGGGCGCCAAAGAGCTCGCCAGTTGCACAAGCATCAGTTAGGGTTAGGGATATACAAGCATATTACAGGCACTCCATGGGAGATTCCCATCAGGAGAGATCTCCTGTCACAGGCGGAGGGTACGATCATCCACCCCCGTCCGGAGCTGTGGAAGTTGTGGGTGTGGCCCCTGAAGGGGGCACAGCTCATAGCTTCCGGTCTCTGAACCGAGGTTGTTGAGACCATCCTCCAATCCAGAGTTCCCTCAACGAGGAAACTGTACGCCTTGAAGTGGAAACTTTTCACTTCTTGGTGCGGAGACCGCCAGTTCGACCGAGTTAACTGCCCGGTTGGTACAGTGCTTGAGTTCCTGCAGGCCTGATTCTCTGCAGGGTTGACCCGCTCCACCCTGAAGGTCTACATGGCGGCCATTGCGGCCTACCACGCCCCTCTCGGTGGCCAGTCAGTGGGCAGACACCCCCTAGTTACACGTTTCCTCCGCGGTGCGCTGAGGCAGAGGCCTCCGGCTCCCTTCAGGGAGTCAGACCAGCAGAAGCTTAACTGTATGTGTCCAGTGTGAGCACTGGACGCATACGTCCACAGAGTTGCCCTGTGGAGAAGGGCGGGCCAACTGCTTGTGTGCTATGGTCCCCCTAAGAGAGGTCTTCCAGCTCACACCCCTAACTTTTGTCTATGGCTTAGACATGCAAGCCACTCCTGGCTCTTCTGTTCTTTCGCCCTAGCTGTGCAGGCTTCCACACTAGGCGAAGATTTGAAAGTCTGGCGGCGTGGGCATACTCGTTCCCAAAGCGTCCTCCGACGCAGCTCGAGTTCCTGAAGAGGAACGTCTCAGGTTATGCATGTAACCATGGTTCCTCGAGGGAACGAGACGCTGCGTCTCGGGGCGATACTTTCGGCATCTCTGCCAGCGCTTGCTTCACTACTAGAAGCTGACGCCGGTTTCACCGCACGTGCTTTTAAGCTTCCTGGTCGCTACGTCACCCCGCCCGTGACGTCTCACCCGTCCATTGGACTGATTACACACATGGTTCAGAGCCGGTCACACTGAAGGGCGTTCCCAAAGTGTCCTCTGACGCAGCGTCTCATTCCCTCGAGGAACCATGGTTACATGCGTAACCTGAGACGTTTTGCTGGTCAGGCTAATGAGTTAGTTGTCCCACGATGTGGTGACTTCATTAGAGAATTATCATTTGGTTTCAAGAGCGCATTGACAGTGCAGACTGATTAGGTAACGTGTATGCTGTCTAGAATGGCAGCTGCAGGGTCAGTTGGCTTGGATTCAATGCCACCAGTAGAAACTGTAGTGGCATCACTTACTGTGCAGGCTGATGAGGCGCTGGGTTCTGCCCACAGCCAGAATATAAAAGAACTAATACACTTATGCGTAAGACATACAGTGTTGTGGCGGATGTTGGATGCATCTCAAATACATTGGCACAGTTGCTATTGGCACCTAATGCTTCACCACCTTCATCGGACAATTCAGGATGTGCTGAAATACTACAAGCTTCACTCCAAACAGTTGGAGCAGTCAGAATGTGGCAAATCTCTGGGTCTTCTGACACAACTAAGGAAACAGGTGTGGCTAGCCCAGACTCTATTGCCAGAATCTGGTAAGAACATTTTGCTCCAACTTCCCATAGTTCCTGGACAGGTGTTTGGTGCACAGGTTCAGGAAGTATTAGACAGACATCTTCTTGAGTCTGAAATGCATTCGAAGCATTTAAGGCGATGAACTACCTTCAGGCGACCTGCACGGTATTTTCAGTATTCCCATAGAGATCATTATCCTCATCATCAACAGTGAAGTACTGGCAGAATGCAGGAGGTGTTGGCACCACCACGCCAGTCCAGAGCAGCCTCACAATTTAATGTTTCATCCAGATGCAATTCCACATCCAGAGCGTAGCCTACTACCAGCTCTGGGGCTCTTTAGCGTCATACCTGAGGGTACACAGTTGGCGGTGGGCTGTTTCATTCCTCAACACTTGAAGTGTTGGGAGGCAATAACAGCAGCTACATGGCTGTTAAACACCCTGTCAACAGGGTACAGGCTGCAGTTTTGCCAATTACCACTTCCAAATACCGGGGTTCGCCCTACATTAGGTACGTTTACATGGACACTTTTTGCTTCCATCGGAATGAATTCAATCTGATTGACGAATCCGAACATAGTGTTTACATGAACGCTAAATAAAGTGATCGGGTTGATATGCACGTTTATATGTCACAAGTTTCTGATCGGCTTTAATCTTTTGACATGCGCACACTGCATGAATATACAGAGTTTCCCGCTGTTGTCGCATACTGTTTCAAAAAGCACACGTGGTATTTATCTACTTCGGGTCCTATTTAGGCGACGACCAGCACATGAACTGTTGTGCAGTGCTGCTTACTTTATAAAGCAGTAAAAGTGCCTCTTCCTGCACCCAAAACTGGTCGTCAGTGGATGAGAGTCTTAAACAAGGACTGGTGGGACGTTGTCCTGCTCCACTTCACTTCACAGATGCTGAGTGAAAGGGGAGTTTTATAATGACTGGACACTCATTTATGACACTTTATTCACCAGGAAGAACAGCTCGTTCCGCGTGTCATACGTCATTATGCTATTTCTACATCACTGCGCATGTGCAGTACTTTCCAGTTTCAGGTTTTCAATCCGATCAAGTGTTTACATGTCCTCTCACTCAGATTACAAAAGGAATAAACCACCCCTTACAATCTGATCGAAATTTTAGCCGGATCTGGCCAATTCAATTCAATTGACGTGTTTACATGTGACTTTTTTATTCTAATTGTTCTTCTAGTCCTATTACGATCGGATTAGTAGGGTCCATGTAAACACAGCTAGTGATAAGAAATCCAAAGCATCTGATCACAATGGCAGCAGAAATAGAGTCATTACTACAAAAGCAGGCCATAGAAGTTGTACATGGCCCAGACCAGTTAAACAGGTATTTTCCAGGTACTTCCTGGTTCCAAAAAAGGATGGAGGGATCCGACCTATTCTATATGGAAGCATATAGGTAGCGAAATTCAATTTAAAATGCAATATGCAAAATGGCAACGCAATATTCAAAATGGCAATGTATTTCTGTATTTAAATTTACATTTTCCATTACCCATACGTGCGAGCTGACCACGCCCACCCTCCGTCAATCTTCTCTTCAAGGCGGGGATTGGCGGAAGTGTGGTACGTTTGGATTATTTGAAACATGGCGGCTGGAGATCTGATAAGATCGTTGAATTCACTGGCAGATGAAGTGGAGCGTGAACAGAGAAACTTAAATGTTTAAACACCCGCTAATTTCAAGACGCTGGCATCACGTGGGTCACCCGCAGTGTAAGACGCTCAAAGCTCAAACCGTTCGGTTCGACGTTCGATCGGTCGGTCGTTCGAACGTTTGATTTTAGCATGGAATACGCTTCATATATTTCTCTGTTCACGCTCCACTTCATCTGCCAGTGAATTCAACGATCTTATCAGATCTCCAGCCGCCATGTTTCAAATAATATATTGCATTTTAAATTGAATTTCGCTACCTATATGCTTCCATAATTCTAGACTTAAGGGAACTCAATGTCTTTCTAAAGCGTCTACCTTTTCATATGCTACAGATAGCAGATGTTATCATGCAGTAAACCGAAATGATTGGTTTGTTGCTAGACCTGAGGGATGCATACTACCACATTCCAATTGTGGCACAACACAGGAGATTCCTTCATTTTCATGTCAATGGAGTGACATACCAATTCAGAGTTCTTCCTTTCGTGTTAGCCCTGGCACCCAGAACCTTTACCAAATGTGTGCGAGTTGCACTAGAGCCTTTACAGTGCAAAAGCATGCGCATTCTTCCTTACCTCGACGATTGGCTACTGTGCAGTCAGTCTCAACACCCAGGGCTGTATTAATCATTGGGCTAGGCAGGGCTGAAGCTCCAGGGCCCGAGCAAGGAGGCGGCCCGTGATTGGCTGTGGAGTAGATTGACTGGAGTGCCGATCGCCAAAGCCACCACGCCCCCCACTTATTAGCGCTGTTATTTAGTTGAGCTTTTCCGTAAATTCCATGCTTTACCATTTGAGATTGAAACGTAAATTCTGAATTCGGTTTACCAATCAAATGCATTTATTCTATATTTGACTCTTGAACGATATGTGCACGTGTCTATCAGGTGATCGCTGCCTAGTATGTCTGCATTCACCTGTCTTCACTTCGTTCTGGAGTAATCTGGAAATGGTCGCGCAAAGAACAATATTCAATAAGTAAAAATGTCAGCAATTCTGAGAGAGAGGGGCTCAAAAAATAAAAAAATGTAA
Source organism: Sinocyclocheilus anshuiensis (assembly GCF_001515605.1). Classification (NCBI taxonomy): domain Eukaryota; kingdom Metazoa; phylum Chordata; class Actinopteri; order Cypriniformes; family Cyprinidae; genus Sinocyclocheilus; species Sinocyclocheilus anshuiensis. Next base: position 7,133 of record NW_015539859.1, read on the forward strand.
ATACAAACAACAGAAAAAACATGACTTAGTTAGTAAAATCCCCAGCTATCAGGTTATTTTTCTAAAGCTGATCATGGAGTGGAAGTTGTTGGAACAGCAAGTGAACCGGGCACATGGAGCAGATAAAAACAGTGTCATCGCCCACACAGATTTTTAGGTTAGTTTGATTATTAACTGTATTTATATTGTTTTTGTGTTTGCACAAACTATATTCATTTAAGGGTTGGGAGATAATCCGGTAGAAATATATCAATCGTTGATTGTAGCGCGTCATGATGTAGGCTAAGCTTATCATTCAAATGCGTTTTAAGCAGGTTTTTAAAACAAATGGTTTATACTGTTCATGGACGTTAAGCAGTGGGGCAGAATTCATTCTGGTAAATGTGTGCATTAAAACGGTTTCTGCCTGATATGCGTGGCGCGCACCTGCTCGCATAGGACTGACTAAGCTTTCGCTCCTTATGCTTAAACATTCAAATACACATAGTTATGTGTCAAAATGCCCGGCTTTGCGAGTATCCTCGTAAACAGTTATTTGTGACTTAAATTAACGTTGATAGTTAAAGATAAAGCATGTGTAGGGTTAGGCTATATGAGATCCTGGATTATATGATGAGATCTTAAAAGGATATTTCACCCAAAAATGAAGATACTGTCATCATATACTTACCCTTAAATAGTTATATCAAACCTCTATGAATTTCTTTTTTCTTCTCGATATAAATATTTTGAAGAATGATCGTAATCAGTTTCTGGTCCCCACTGACTCCAATAGTGTTTTTTTTTTTTTCATATATGGAAGTCGTGAGGGCCCAGCAACTGTTTGGTTACCAGTATTGTTCCAAATATATTATGTTGTGTTCAATAGCAGAATGAATCTCATACAGGTTTAGAACATCAACAGAATTTTCATTTTTTTGGGTGAACTATTCCTCTAAAGCAGCCTAATATAGCTATTTTTGCCATTTGTGTCAATAATGTAAATCAAATATCAGAAAGAAAATCACTTACTGTCCTTGACTGAATCACTTTTGTAAAATAAATAAGAATGAATATATATTGAATTTATACAGTGAAGACTATTCAGTCTATTTGCACATTTTCTTTATACAATATATTTATTATTCAGTGCTTTAAGTTTTTCAAGTAGGCAGATTTTTTATGATCTTTGTTCTGTTGTAGCCTAGTTTGTGACTGTTTACTTGTCTTCAGTAAGACAAGTTTATTTTTACTTAGGCTAGTATTATTTTATGTGATACTGAAATTTGTAAAAAAAAAAAAAAGAAATTTCAGTGCATCAAGAATTTTGATATAGGATAAAAATCCTATTTATTTTTATCCCATATCAAAATCCTATTTAAAGCTTTAAAGCTTTAAAGCCCCCCCGGGGCCCAGTGCGGTCTTAATGTGGCCCTGTCAACACCAGGTGCGAGAGCAAACAAGGTCGTTGATACTGCACATGAAAACATAAGCGAACTAAGCGGCACCAGGGGGCCCCCAAGCATACATGAAAAAAAGCTATATTAAACATTTAAATAATTTATACGTATCATCTTATTATTTCAATAGCGACGCATCATGCAGGCACAATAGCGCTGTATGACAGATGTATGACTTTTATTTAGGTTTTCCTTTTTTATTCAAAATATCCACAAACTTGTCAACTAGCCTATCATGAACTATATAACACAGCCTATCCTGATTGTCAAATATGTGTAAATTAATTTGTTTAGTCGTTTAAACAACCTTAATGACCATGTTAGTTGATCTATACTGCGCGCTGGATGCTGTCATGTGGATCTGTCGAATTTACATCACCTAAATTCACCCATTTCTCCCGAAATACATGAAAGTAAGTCGTAAGTGTCCAGTGAACTGGGAGAAAAACAGCGTGAACTTTATTGTTACCTACACAGTGTTTGATAGGAATAAAACACTTCATCACATTTAATTGAAAGGATTATTATTGCTGCTTTCCATATAAACCAGTGTGTTTTTAACAAACTATAAATGTGTTTTTTGCTATGACTTTTATTTAGTTTTTCCTTTTTTATTCAAAATATACTCAAACTTGTTAACTAGCCTGCATCATGAACTATATGATACAGCCTATTCTGCTTGTCAAATATGTGTAAATTAATTTGTTTTGTCGTTTAAACAACCTTAATGACCATGTTAGTTGATCTGTAATGTGCGCTGGACGCTGTCGTGTGGATCTGTCAGATTAACATCACGGAAATTCACCCATTTCTCCCGAAATACATGAAAGTAAGTGGCCAGCGAACTGGGAGAAAAACAGCGTAAACGTTATAGTTACCTACACAATGTGTATTTGATAGGAATAAAACACGTCACATTTTAATTGAAAGGAGTATTATTACCGCTTTCCATAGAAATCAGTGTGTATTTAACAAACTGTAAATTTTGTTGATAGTACTTAATTGAAATCTGTATTTAAATGTCTGAAACACTGAACAGTTGTGATATAAAGCACTGAGCATGTCTTTCTCTCGATTATAATATAACATTTAATTTAGCTAGTTTAAAAAAAATAAAATAAAAACATTTTTGTCTGTGTAAAACTTTCCTGGGTATACATTTTTGTAATAAAAATAAGCTTCTGTTTCATAAACTTGGTACTGATAACAGCTTAACATTTTTTACCTTACCCTGTCTTTGCTATTATATTCCAATATCATTATGCCTCAGTTAGCTAGATTAAGAGTTGTTGTTTTAGGTGTACGGATGACTTGCTGCGGTGTTTAATCATTTATGTTGTTAAAATAACATTCTTTTCAGTAAATGCATTGTCCGCTGGTTTATTTAACTACTTTTCAGTACACCAGGTCTTGCTATATTCCAATATCATTATGCCTCAAATAGCTTGTTATAGATTAAGAGTTTTTGTTTTAGATGTGTGTTTAATAATTTATGTTGTTAAAATAACATTCTGTTCCGTAAATGCATTGTCTGCTGGTTTATTTAGCTAATTTTCAGTACACCACATTAAGTATTCCATTTAGTACTGTAAGACTTTGAATGTTAAAGTGCAAATTAACACCTGGCCACGCATGTGAGTTTGCTACTGTTACAATTAAAAATCGTAGAAGGGTAAAAGCATAACAGGCAGACACTGGTATGATGTAAGCAACACAGATACAACAAATAAAATTGTTAATGGGTGTGTTAGATTTATAGTGTGTGAATAATCGAGCATTGACAATAATCAGTCGTATTGGCAGCACCGAGAGGCCCCCAAATATAATTCTGCTTAGGGCCCCATAAAGGCTTGGGCCGGCCCTGCATAGAGGCACTAGGGCTGAAAATAAATTACCAGAAGAGCTGTCTAATTCCTGCTCAGACTGTTCAGTTCATTGGCATGAGGCTCGACTTGTGCACCATGCAAGCCACTTTGACAGTAGGCAGATCTCAGTCAATTGCAAAGACAGTTCCAAAATTTCAAATAGGAAGGGTGCCTACCATATGTAGAATGTTGGTGACCCATGGTATACTTTTAAGTATATTTGTTGCACAATGATTTTAGTATGCTTACTATATTAAGTATACTTGGAAAAAATACTTGAACTTTACTTAAAGCTGCAGTCCGTAATGTTTGTCTTTAACTGGAATGTTGGTGGCAGCAACACCAGTGGTGCGGCTGGGGATGCTGCATCTCAGACCTTTTCAATGCTGGCTGAATTCACAACGCCTATCAGCCATGACCCAAAAACATGTTTTGGTTATGATGTAAGCAACACAGCTACAACAAATACAATCGATAATGGGTGTGCGATTAATCAAGCATTGACAATAATCAGTCGTATTGGCGGCACTGAGGGGCCCCCATGTAAAATTCTGCTTAGGGCCCCATAAAGGCTTGGGCCGGCCCTGCATAGAGGCACTAGGGCTGAAAATAAATTACCAGAAGAGCTGTCTAATTCCTGCTCAGACTGTTCAGTTCATTGGCATGAGGCTCGACTTGTGCACCATGCAAGCCACTTTGACAGTAGGCAGATCTCAGTCAATTGCAAAGACAGTTCCAAAATTTCAAATAGGAAGGGTGCCTACCATATGTAGAATGTTGGTGACCCATGGTATACTTTTAAGTATATTTGTTGCACAATGATTTTAGTATGCTTACTATATTAAGTATACTTGGAAAAAATACTTGAACTTTACTTAAAGCTGCAGTCCGTAATGTTTGTCTTTAACTGGAATGTTGGTGGCAGCAACACCAGTGGTGCGGCTGGGGATGCTGCATCTCAGACCTTTTCAATGCTGGCTGAATTCACAACGCCTATCAGCCATGACCCAAAAACATGTTTTGGTAACTGTGACCCTAGTCTGTGTTCGCACTCTGAAACACTGGTCCTGCAAAGATCTTCTTCTTGGGGGTGTTCCCTTGGACGTCCTTCCTGTAAGGAGGGAAGTTGTAGCAACCAATGCATCTCTACAAGGTTGGGGAGCTGTGTGGAGACACTAGAAAGTGAGGGGTATGTGGCAGTGCACGCTACAGCACATCAACATTCTCCATATGAAGGCAGTAGGGGTGTCACCTACTAAGGATTTTCATAGTCGAATCGGAATTTTCGAATCTTGCTGATAGTCGACTGAGAGTCGAATTATATGTTTGGGGGTGGGGCAAAATACATTACCAAGAGTCAAATCAGACATTCGACAGTCATAATTACTGACGTTAACACGCAGGGAAAATGTGTAACAGACGCCTCACAGATACAAACGGGGTAAATAATGTTTTATGTTTTGATTAAAAGATAGTTAACATTAAACATCAGCGAAACCCTAAGAATTCACAAATTTTTTTTGCAATAGTGCTCTCATTATAACGTTAAGTATATGACAGTAGTTATTAATGTTCTGCATTTCTGTTTTGAGCTGCGCGTGCTGAAGATGACCAGTAGAGTGACGCATTTTTATAGCAGGTTTTTAATCAATGGGATTTAACTCATCATTTATCTCATATAGAATATGCTTTGTTATTTATACAACATAACGTTAATATTATGAATTATAGGCTATCTGCAAAAAGGGCCCGAATGCACATGAACGTGTCTGCGCGGCTCTGAATGAACTTCTTTTGTGAACGCGTTCTTCACGCAACAACGTGCAGAAACACAGCAACTAAACTCTAAAAATTCACAGCGTTTTATTATAATAGTGTTCTTATTATAATGTTATGTGTATGACAGTCCCAGTGATATTAATATTCTGCATTGTTGTTTGTCCTGCTCGTGCTGCGCGCTGAAGAGATAATTACCGTAGTATTAAAAAAATTAAGTGCTTGACTCAACCAAATGCATCTTATATGAGATAAATAATATATACACGATATATACTGAACAAAATTATAAACGCTGAAATATTTTGAAATCACTTGTACATATCTGCCGCCAAGATGCTCCTCTGTCGGTCACGGATTATAGAAAGTGAAACTTAAATCTATAGGGGTGGTTGGATTTATTCACGCACGTTAAAATATTTATTTGAAGCTTCTTTCTTTTCAGATTCTTATTTACACAAGGTCTCAGAGCCTGTTTAAATTGGCGCACAGGTTTTGGAAATGGGAGGATGTCCATCTCCTCTCTCTGAGAGCCATGGATCTTCCCGGTCATTACAATCAGATAGCAGACTCTATCTCGTGCCAATCCCACACCCTGGGACTGGCAGATTCACAAGGAAGTGATTCAGTCAATTTGGGACACCTATGACAGGGCAGAGGTGGACTTATTTGCAGACAGGCAGGCAACTCACTCTCCAATGTGGTTTTCAGACAAGGATGAGCCAGAGTCTCTGGGCCAGGATGCGTTGGCGCACAGCTGGCCAAAATGCCACTTGTATGCGTTTCCACCCCTACCATTACTATGGACAACGTTGCGACGGATCCAAGAGACGATGCAACCCGTTAGTTTTTTCTCAGTGGTGTGAAAAAAGGAAAATTGTCCCTCGTGATTGTCCTATAAATAACATCATGGACTTTCCGAAGAGCCTCTTAGAGCATGGCTTGTCTTGCTCCACAATTAAAGTGTATGTGGCAGCATTGTCTGCATACATAAGACCAGTGGGAGGTATGTCCTTATGTATGAGAACATTTCTTAAAGGTGTTAGCCAACTGCGACCCAGTCGTAAGATTCCACAATAGGATCTGAATTTGGTTTTGAGTAGCCTCTCCTGCTCACATTTGAGCCGTTAATGGATGCAGCTATTAAATGGCTTTCCCTCAAGTAAATTTTTTTGTTGGCCATAGCCACTGCACGATGTGTTAGTGAATTGCATGCACTGCCAGTCAGCCCACAGTGTTTGCGATGGGGACCGGAATGTAAACAGGTTATGTTGTGGCCATGGCCCTAGCCAGCTATGAGGTCACCGCTATTTTTCCGAGGTGTATTTTGTGAAATAATTGCCTAATATAGTATTAACTCTTCCTTCGTGCTGCAAAGATATTGCACAGCACCAAGATCAAACTTATGCCTCCTCCTCTGAGCTGCCTCAGACGTCTGTCACCATGACAGTCACCGCTCGTCAATGTAAAAAAATATTTGAGATGACCAATCAAATCAAAGTAGGCAGGATTTATGTTGATAGAAGCTGCATAGCGCGAATTTCAATGCGACACTTCAGTTAGCGGCCATTTAATGCGAGATAATTTGTAAGCAGCCAAACATTTCTTATCTGACAGCTGTTTTACGATAGAAATGTTAAACAACTGACAAAAATAATCAGGAATGCAAACTAATAAACTTGTCTAATTTCACCATTTTGAATTGACCTGATTCATGTAATGTGATTTGTAATTGTCAATGTGAAGGGACAAGCAATATTAACAAAGCCATTTTCATCATATATTAGGCATATGATCAATAATAAATGGGCACGTATTGTGAATTTATTAAACTTAATTACGTAGCTTTCCTGGTAGCCTTCATTAAAGTAACTTGTTTAATAAAATGACTCATAAAACATAAATATCAGTTGACCATTTGGTAGTGGGGGCAGGATTTGGGACCTCTGTACTTTTAAAGCCCTGGCTACGGCCCTGGTTGTGGCCAAACCCGGCATTTCTTTCAAATGTATTGTCACCACAATACGTGAACAAGCCAATAATTATATCTGCTTTTCCAGTTGACTACAGGTCAATCCTGTGTCCAGTCAGGACTCTTCGGCACTATGTGGAAGTGACTGCAGCCTGGAGGGCCACTGATCAGTTACTTGTGTGTTATGGTAACCACTGGAAGGGTCCAGCTATGTCTAAGGATAGACTATCTAGGACATGAAAGGTTCAGTAGGCTTTTTGCTTTAAATTAATGGTTATTGTCATGGTGTAAAGAACAGAAACTGCTCTTTACTGGGTGACAGAGATAATCATGCATGCTTATTCTAATGCAGGTCATGAAGTTCCAGCCTCTGTGAAATGCCATTCAGCTCGTGCAGTTGCCACCTCCTGGGAAGCTCTGCGAGGTGTGCAGCTATCTGACATCTGTGAAGCAGCTACATGGAAGACTTCATCTACTTTTGCCAGATTTTAAAGGCCTAATGTGGCATCAGTGCCTCCAGTGTGTTATGTGATGCTTACAACAAATGATTAATTTGAATAATGATCAATTCAGCATTGACAAAGTATCTGTTGCATATATTACTCTGAGACATTGGGTTATGAATTACATACAATTTTTTTTAAATGTGTTGTTGCAATTGTACTTGATGAGCGGGGAAACCCTCATGACTGCTTTGGTATGCGGACTCCACTAGGTAAATTGGGACACCGCTCTGCCAACCACCCCAAGTGAACAGATGCGAAGGGTCCATGTGAAGGCAATACTCAAGAAAAAGTGTCCCATATACCACCTTCTCATGCACAAGACAAATTTAAAGAGGCACATAGAAATGAAGCGCACAAGCAAACGTATGGACATCACAGCAACCTCCCACCATCAGAATGAATGTATCGATCTGGAGAGTGTCAGGTGAACATGGAGTTGGCATGGAGGAGTGGGTTGAAAGCATATCAGTGCATACGCCTTAAATCAATAGCATACTGTTCATCTTATGCTTCCCCTCCTGTACTTTGTGAAGATACACTTACTGAGATGGTGAACAGCAAGTGGTTTGGTGAGGATAAAAAGAAGGTTTGCCTTGATCTGCAAAACCTTGCCAACAGCAACCATGTACCTCTGTCTGTGTAATGCAAAATTGGAACCCCTCAGTGAAATACATCTCCATTTATGAGCCTACAGTTTCATATTACAGTCGATTGGGAAGAGTCATTGTGTCGTATGACACACAAAAAAAAATTAATGGCACTGTCCTTGTCATAGGACAAAGAGATCATGCATACACAAATATGTAGCAAAATGGCACTTATTTCAGGCACACCGTGAACTGTTCAGAAAAGTGCGGAGCACTGAGGAAGTGGAAGTCCTAACATTAGCAGGGGATGACAACAGACATGATGAGGCTGATCTGGGTGACATACCGTATCCACCAAATGACCATCAGGGGTGTGAAGTAACGAATTACAAATACTCACGTTACAGTAATTAAGTAGTTTTTATCAGTAATTGTACTTTTTTGAGTAGTTTAAAAATTGTGTACTTTTACTTTTACTTGAGTACATTTTAAGTGATGTATCGGTACTTTTACTCAGCTATTTTCCTCCGTTTGTGGTCGTTACATGCTTATTTTAATTTGCAGTCACTTGGATAAGTCGTTGTTGCTTGTTGAACTTGTTGACTTTTGATGAGTTTGAGCGCGTGTTGCGCGCTGTGAAAAAGTGTGTTGGAAACACAAATTGAGGACCAAATCTGCACCTTATTGATGACCCGTGGCGTTAATATAGGCTACTGCATCTGTGCCAGCACGTGATGTAATAAAACTGCAGCTCGTTAATAAACTTTTTTTTTTTAATCCATTTTATACAATCCGCCTTCATTTAGCAAGTGCACTCACGCATAAACAATTTTCAAGTTCAACACTTTTTGTTCCGTTCAGTTGTGGATGCTGCTGATTCACCAAGACCGCCGTGGCTCGTTCAGGCCACACCCCACAGTGTGCATGTCACCCACTGTGTACTTGCACAGTGTAACCATGATATAGTGAAAGTTTATCTACAAGTTTTTAAGTCTTTCTAGTTTAAACATTAAAGTAATTTTAAACCATCCGAATGCAAGAATATGCAAAAGAGAACTCAGTTTGAACTCACTTTTCTGTATATACACCTCAGAGAGCACACAAACTCCAAATTTAGTTATTTTTCACATCTTGCTGTTATAAGGACATAAACACTCAAAATGTATCAAAAATACCCATCTCAGTTACCCATCTCAGTTAGTATCCTAGCAAAGACAGTCTGTGATCTTGAGTGTGTCTAAGTGAGTCTTATTTAAACATAAACATTTGAACAAGAAATGAGAGGTACATCAGTATATTAGATCCAACAGTAGCCTAAAACACATGCTGCTGTTTGTGTCCTTGATGTTAGAACAAAAAGAGAAAACGTCTCAGGTTTCTTATGTAACCATGGTTCCCTGATTAGGGAACGAGACACTGCGTCCTCTAGGGGTCGCTATGTGGACACCTCGTCATGACCCGTGTCTGAAGCATACATTCAAAAAACACCAACAACATGTTGGCCGGCGACAGCCCGTCACTACCGGTGCAACTATAGTATAAATAGTTATTAAGCCACTTATTAAGAAACCACAACTAGATCCTAATGAACTGGCAAATTACAGACCCATTTCAAATCTTCAGTTTATGTCTAAAATTTTAGAAAAAGTTGTGTCTGCTCAATTGTGCTCTTTCCTGCAAAAAAATGATCTCTGAAGAATTTCAGAATAGGCCCCACCATAGCACAGAAACTGCACTTGTTAAAATTACAAATGACTTGCTTCTTGCGTCAGACCAAGGCTGTAACTCATTGCTAGTTTTACTTGATCTTAGTGCTGCGTTCAACACTATAGATCATGACAATACTCATAGATCGATTCCAAAACTATACAGGTATTCAAGGGCAGGCTTTAAGATGATTTAGATCCTACCTGTCCGATCGCTACCACTTTATTTACTTAAACAGGGAGTCATCTCAATTAACACCAGTAAAGTATGGAGTGCCACAAGGATCTGTCCTAGGTCCTCTGCTATTTTCAATATACATGTTACCCCTTGGTAATATTATTAGAAAATACGGAATTAGTTTCCATTGTTATGCTGATGATACTCAACTATATATCTCAACAACACCAGATGAAACTTCTAAATTATCTAAGCTAACAGAGTGTATTAAAAATGTAAAAGATTGGATGACCAATAATTTTCTCCTATTGAATTCGGATAAGACAAAGATATTACTTATTGGACCAAAAAGCAGTACACAGAATTTCTTGGATTATAATTTGCAACTAGACGGATGTACTCTTACTTCCTCTACCGTCAAAAATCTGGGTGTTATATTAGATAGCAACTTGTCTTTTCGTTACCTGTTTCGGATGTAGAAAAGCTAGTTCATGCATTCGTGACTTCTAGACTAGACTATTGTAATGCACTGCTAGGTGGTTGTCCTGCATCTTCAATAAACAAGCTACAGGTAGTCCAAAATGCAGCGGCATTTGATCATATGATCATATATCCCCAATTTTACAGTCTCTGCACTGGCTACCTATTAAGTTCCATATAATTTACAAAATATTATTACTTACCTATAAGGGCCTTAATGGGTTAGCTCCTGCATACCTAACTAGTATTCTACCATTCATCACATTTAGTCATTTTTTTACATTTAGTCATTTTGCAGACGCTTTTATCCAAAGCGACTTACAATTGGGGAATACATAAAGCGATTCTTCTTAAAGAGGCAGACACAAGAAGTGCTTGTAAAACCAAGTTGTAGGCATTGTTCAAATAAGTAAAAGCTAGAAAGGGAAGGAATAAGTAAAGAGAGTTTTTTTTTTATGATGAAGTCATAAAGAAAGAGATGAGTTTTCAGCTATCGCTTGAAAATTGTCAGGGATTCAACATTCCGGATAGGGGTGGGAAGATCATTCCACCAGCCAGGAATGGTGAATGAGAATGTTCTGGAAAGTGATTTTGAGCCTCTCTGTGATGGTACCACGAGGCGTCGCTCACTAGCGGATCTCAGATTTCTGGAGGGGATGTAGATTCGTAGTAGTGAGTGGAAATAGACTGGTGCTGAGCCTGTGGCTCTTCTATATGCAAGCATCAATGTCTTGAACTTGATGCGAGCCTCAACCGGTAGCCAGTGCAAGGAGATAAAGAGAGGTGTAACATGGGCTCTTTTGGGCCCGTTGAAGACCAGTCGTGCCGCTGCATTCTGAATCATTTGTAGTAGGGGTGCTCCGATCAGGATTTTTGAGGCCGATCACCGATCACCGATCGCCGATCTTTTTAAAGCCTTCTTTTTATCATTTATAACTATTTATAGTGATATTCCAATCAGCATTTTTAGACATTTATTCAGGGCCTGAATTTCATTTTTGAAAATGGGGGGAATTCCTCTCTTAGGTGACTCTTGTGAGAGGGGAAGCAGCTTTCACACAGGAGTCCGCTACTGATCCGTGGCCAACATTTATCCATTATTTTGATTTCAAATCCAAACATTGTCACTGAAAATGCTTTTTCAGCATTGCAATTATTTATTTTTTTACACAGTACAGTAATATAATCTTTCACAGACATGTTTAAGCACAATAAATATAAGCAACACATTATTCAATGCTTTTTACTTTTGGATTTACTTCTAGATTTATATATTAAATTGCTCAAGCAATTGGCAAAACATTTAAACTACTTTTCTTACATTATCACAAACTTACCATTGACAGAAATAGACAGCTCTACTGCCTTTTCTTTTGCATTTAAATCTTTATTACAAGCAATCCTGCGGTTCATAAAGAACTTTGCTTTCCTATGCACGAGTGCCATCTATTATTGCCTTTATCTAAAAGTGCTCTTTCCCTTTAAACCTAGCCAAAAGGCTACATGTGTTGACTGTGAAACACAGTAGACTTTAATAATATGCATTTATGGTGTAATTACTACATTTTCGTGTCAAGCCATGTTCATATTTACTGCAAACAATGCGCTGTTACTTTAATTCAGTGCTTGCAGTGCGTTCAGCTCGGTGCGGAAACGATCTCTGCACTGCTACAGACGCACCGCTCCTGAACGCACTGCCGGCCCGCAACCGTGTGCAGTAAACGCTTTAATCTGTTAACATGAGCGCGGAAAAAATACGCACCACGTATGCACTGCAAACGGAGTAATGTGAACCTGGCGTTATGTGTGTGCTGCGAGTGTACATGAGCGCGTGACCGCTGAATGGTTAAACACTGGCAAGAATTAAAAAGGTAATGCGATTCACTCACGCTGTTTGTGAAATTACGTTTCACACAATGTTTTCAAATTACTTTAGAAGTTATTTAATGAAAAAATATTAAGGTGAGTACCTCACCTTCAGAATTATAATTACCGTATTGACCCGAATATAAGACGACCCTGATTATAAGACGACCCCCTTTTTTCCAGATGTACCTTTTGGAAAAAGGCTTTTTAAAAACCAAATCTTGTTTTTTCTCAGTAAAACACATTTTGTCTTCAATTATTTTCATATTGCATATTTTTCCTATTTGAATTTTTGTTTTGAAAGTATGGTAAAAACTGGTAAAA
>NW_015539859.1:20549-22582 GCF_001515605.1 Sinocyclocheilus anshuiensis
ATACACTTTAAAAAAAAAAAACAGGTAGCCCATCTGAATTAGGACATTTAGGCTATCCATCTAACAGTAGCCTACCAAAATCTTATTAAGAGTAGAAGTTAAATCTTACTGTAGTCTTCAAATCTGGGTACCGTCTTACATTTTAAAATCAAAAAGGGAGTTTGGTCCCATCAGACTAATGTGACAGTCATGACTCATGCAGCTGTAAGGTTTTCTTTCTCTTTTGTTTTTACTCGCGATCTTTACAACACGCATTACATTACGTATTTCATGGCACACTCGTTTTATGCGTATTTGGCGCCACCTATTGTTGTGGGTGAATTATTGACATGTCAAAGTCTAGACCCTGAATATAAGACGACGCGTTTTTTCAGATGTATTTCCAAGAAAAAAACATCGTCTTATATTCGGCTCAATACGGTATTTCACCCGCGCTAGACAGAGACTGAGACGGTGCCGCTGCATGTCGTGCCAAACCTCTCACGGCAGCGTCATCAGCTTGAGATCATTTTTTTGAGATCGGCCTTTTAGAGACATCGATCGATCATCCCAACGTGATTATCGACCGATAGTGATCGGTAGCCGATCAGTTGGAGCATCCCTAATTTGTAGAGGTTTGATTGTGCTTGATGGAAGTCCAGCCAGAAGAGCATTGCAGCAGTCCAGCCTAGAAATGACAAGGGCCTGGACAAGAAGTTGTGCAGCATGCAATGCAAACCTGCAAGATCGAGCAGTCTTCGCAATGTGGTCTTTGAACGTCAGCTGGTCATCAAAGATTACACCAAGATTTCTGAAGTCGATGGGGTAATTGTAGAAGAACCTAGCTGGATGGTGAAATCATGCTGTAGATTTGGAGTGGCAGGGAAGACAAGAAGCTCAGTCTTTGACAGGTTGAGCTGTAGGTGATGTTCTTTCATCCATGCCGAGATGTCCGCCAGGCAGCCTGAGATCCGTGCAGCTACAGTTGGATCATCTGGTTGAAATGAGAGATAGAGCTGTGTGTCATCAGCATAGCAATGATAAGAACTGATGATTTGGAATCAGCTTTGCCATCCGCAAGGCTTCTGTCACTGACAGTAGCGCAGCCTCAGTTGAATGGCCACTCCTGAAACCTGACTGGTTAGCGTCCAGTTTGTTGTTCTGTGACAGAAACAATGATACCTGGTTGAAAACAACTCATTCGAGAGTTTTCGCTATGAATGGAAGGAGAGAGACAGGTCTGTAGCTATCTGTAAGTGAAGTGTTTAATGTAGGTGCCTGCTCGAATAAAGTGGGGAAAGTGCCTGTGAGGAGAGATGTTTTGATGATATGTGTGAGTGCTGGTAAAAGTGTAGGAGAAATTGCTTGGAGAAGGTGTGAGGGGATTGGGTATAGAGGGCATGTTGTAGGATGGCTGAAGAGGAGAAGTTTTGATACTTCTGCCTCAGTGAGGGGGCAGAAGGAGAAGATGGGAGTTTTAGCAGTGGGTGTGGTTGATTTGAAGTCCTGTGTGTGTGCGGTTGAGAATTGACTACTGATTGTTCTAGTTGTGTCTGTGAAAAATGTGGCAAAATCATCAGCTGTTATAGAAGTGGTGGGAGGTGGTGGAGGGGGACAGAGGAGAGAATTTTGTTGATCTTAAGTTTGAAGATTTGGCATTATGGACTTCAGCAGAGAAAGATGAAAACAAAGACTGATACCTGATACAGTCTGACGGATCTTTTGATTTACGCCATTTTCTCTCTGCTGCCCTGAGTTTGGTCTGATAACATCAGATAACAAGGGGTGAGAAGGGGTGGCATGTGCTGGCTTGGAGGAGAGAGGACAGATATTGTCTAGTCAAGAAGATACGTCAAGACAAGAGGTTAAAGTAGAGCATAAAGTGTCAGTTGCAGCATTCACATCCAGCGATGAGAAATGAGTAGGTGAGGGAAGAGAGGAGGATACGGAGGATACTAGATGGGAGGGTCAGAGATGTGCAGTGGTTTTACCAAAATGTTTTCTGCAATACAATTGCTACAATTGCGTAAGTCAAGTTGGTTGCCTGATTTGTG
>NW_015539859.1:26138-26955 GCF_001515605.1 Sinocyclocheilus anshuiensis
GGATCTAGAGGGCATGTTGTAGGATGGCTGAAGAGGAGAAGTTTTGATACTTCTGCCTCAGTGAGGGGGCAGAAGGAGAAGATGGGAGTTTTAGCAGTGGGTGTGGTTGATTTGAAGTCCTGTGTGTGTGCGGTTGAGAATTGACTACTGATTGTTCTAGTTGTGTCTGTGAAAAATGTGGCAAAATCATCAGCTGTTATAGAAGTGGTGGGAGGTGGTGGAGGGGGACAGAGGAGAGAATTTAATGTTTTGAAGAGATTATGTGCGTCTGTAGCTCTGTTAATCTTGTTGTGAAAATATGAAGATTTGGCAGTATAGTTGAGCAGAGAAAGATGAAAGCAAAGACTGATACATACTCCGGTCAGACAGATCTTTTGATTGGCGCCATTTTCTCTCTGCTGCCCTGAGTTTGGACCGATGCTCACGAAGAACATCGGATAACCAGGGGTTAGAAGGGGCAGCTCGTGCTGGCCTGGAGGAGAGAGGACAAATATAATCTAGACAAGAGGTTAATGTAGAGCATAAAGTGTCAGTTGCTGCATTCACATCCAGAGATGAGAAATGGGTAGGTGAGGGAAGAGAGGAGGATACTACAGAGGAAAGATGGGAGGGGGAAAGGGAGTGTAGGTTTCGTCTAAAAGTAACCGGTATAGGGGTTGGTGGCACACAGGTAGCAAAATGTAGTTTAAATGTAATGAAGAAATGATCAGAGATATGTAGGGGTTTTACCAGAATGTTGTCTGCAATACAATTGCGTGTGTAAATTAAGTCAAGTTGGTTGCCTGATTTGTGCGTGCTTGTAGTGGTAAGTCGTTTG
>NW_015539859.1:27405-29811 GCF_001515605.1 Sinocyclocheilus anshuiensis
GAACATCGGATAACCAGGGGTTCGAGGGGGCAGCCCGTGCTGGCCTGGAGGAGAGAGGACAAATATCATCTAGACAAGAGGTTAATGTAGAGCATAAAGTGTCAGTTGCTGCATTTACATCCAGAGATGAGAAATGGGTAGGTGAGGGAAGAGAGGAGGATACTACAGAGGAAAGATGGGAGGGTCAGAGATGTGCAGTGGTTTTACCAAAATGTTTTCTGCAATACAATTGCGTGTGTAAATTAAGTCAAGTTGGTTGCCTGATTTGTGTGTGCTTGTAGTGGTAAGTCGTTTGCCAGCTCTTCTAGGAAGGTGGCTAGAATTTGCCCAGGAGGGCGTTAAATTATCACAACCTGGAGTTTTATAGGAGCTGTTACAGTAATTGCATGAGATTCAAATGAGTTATAGTTGCATGGGGAGAGTGGGTTGAGTATTTCCAATTGTTAGAAATGAGCAGACCAGTGCCCCCACCCCTGTAGAGATAGGATGCAGGTTAGCAAGATTGCATTGCCGTCTGCATGTGATGTTAGAGCGTTGTCAAGAGACAACCGGAATGTTTTGGAAACACATGATAGAAGTGGAAAAGAGAGGACAGAAAAGGAGAGTGTGTACAGGGAAGATAAAAGATTCAGTCTGGATCCAGCCCTTACAAAGACCTGAGATGACTGAACACCTGAGAAGAGATGATGCAAACCCCTCAGATGATGGAACAAGACACAGGTGTTTGTCATTTGCATTTGACCCACTTACTCACTGCTCGTCTCCCAACTCTCTCTCCTGCTGCAGACCTCGCTGAACCACGCCCCCCTCACCACAGAACATATCAGGGGTAAAAGAGCTGAACATGCAGCATTACGTCTGTATGGGAGCTGATTAGTTATTCTGGGCCAACACACCAACATGACAGAGCAGACTAAGAACCAAGGAAAGGCACAAAGTAGAAAATAGCCTCAGCATATCTTCAGAGTGAAGCATTGAATCATAAATGATTCAAATGGGCCATTGTTAATATTATTTAAAGGCTTCACTCTCTGTCCTTTTATCTTACAAGATGTACTTCATGTACTTTTTCTTTTACACATACACATTGTGCTGATGCTGTTTCGAGTGAGGAACTCAAACCACCCCTAAACAGCTAGACAAATACATATGCACATTTTACTAATGCCTTATATTCAACAATTATATTCCTTTCCTATCCATATAAGGTAACATATAACTCCTGAATACTTTGATTAGATGTCTGGGCTGATGCTGTTTGCATAAATATGACCGATCTTCCTGAATAAAGTTGAGAATGCTTTGGTAGTGCACCAACTCTCTGTGTCTGCTCTTTCATTCTCCCAGGACTGCGCAGCAACCGAACACCACTGGGGTTGATGATAGGGGTCAATATCAGATAAGATTTAATCTAATACACACAGACAGGCAAGTGGACAGACAGTGGAACACATTTCAGTGTGATTCTGGTAAGCTTTCATTACTTTGCAGAATTATCAGCAGTTTTCGCATTGCTCAATAGCTAATTAAATGGCGAATTCGGCAGACAAAACACCATCAGCAGGAATCGGGAACGTCCCTAATATATAGTGATATTCTCAATGTTACTCAGAAAACAGGATACAGGTTTAACTCATTCGAAATACTTCTGCTTAATGTTACACTGTCAGATATGTAAAATAGATTTCTCCTATCTCTTGCTCTGGCTACTGTGTATAGACCGCCAGGGCCATATACAGATTTCCTAACATAATTTGCAGATTTCCTCTAGACCTATTGGTTACTGTTGATAAAGCGCTAATTGTCTGGGATTTTAACATTCACATTGATAATACAAATGATGCATTAGGACTTGCGTTTACTGACCTAATAAACTATTTTGGAGTCAAGCAAAACGTCACCGGGCCCACTCATCATTTTAATCATATGCTAGATTTAATTATATCGCATGGAGTTGATCTTACTGATATAGATATCGTACCTCAAAGTGATGATGTTACTGACCATTTCCTTGTATCGTGCATGCTGCGTATTACTGATATTAACTATATGGCTCCACATTATCATCCGGGCATTACTATTGTTCCAGCCATCAAAGACAGATTCACAAATATCCTGCCTGATTTATCTCAACTGCTCTGTGTACCCATAAACACATATGAACTAGACTAAATGACTAGCAACATGGGCACTATCTTCTCTAATACATTAGAAGCTGTTGCCCCCATCAAATTGAAAAAGGTTAGAGAAAAACGTACTGCGCCATGGTACAACAGTGATACCCATTATCTCAAAAAAGAAATGTGTAATCTTGAGCGCAAATAGAGAAAAACTAACTTGGAAGTTTTTAGAATTACATGGAAAAACAGTATGTCCAGCTATATACAGGCTCTAAAAGCTGCCAGG
>NW_015539859.1:30019-34210 GCF_001515605.1 Sinocyclocheilus anshuiensis
AAAATGTATATAAACTACAATGTATTACTGCCTTAGTTAGACTTTTGATGACTGCAGCGCCATGCAGCGCGTTCTCAATAAAGAACTCTGCTGAAGATACCCAAGACTCTCCTGGTCTCTGCTTCGACGAGGAAAAAGTTTCCTACACTACGTTGTTTGGCCTTCCAAAAGAGGACGATATCCGCTTCGTCATGCTTAGAGCTGATACATGCTGGTCGCTGAGGAAATACACAAGTAAATGACTGTAAGTACGTTTTTTATATTTAAAGAATTTGCTACTGATGATTCAAAAGCGAGTTTTGGGCAGTGTAGAGTAGCGCTTATTGTTTGTCATTTCGCCGATCACAAATGCAGATATGGTTTTATGTTTACGTGGCGCAATGCAATGCAATGCGTAAAAAGACCGTACACAGTAAATTCCCGAGTGTTAAAGTAACACTGCTCGGAGCATATATGGTCCCACTCTAAAAGAGTGTTAAAGTAACACTGAAGCATTGTTAAAGTTAATGAGATAATTATGTGATTAATTAAGTGCTGATTGAGCATTAGTGATGAACACCGGCTGTTAACAAGCAGAATCACTGCAACTGACTTCAGCCACAGACTTAGATAAAATCAACTGAAATAAAATAATACATTAAATCTCTTAAGATCTCCGCAGAAGATGATTCAACAACTCTACAACAGCATCACCAGCTTCACACATTACTAACCAGTTTGACTTTATTTCTGGAGTATCTAAAAAAGTTATTTATTGAGAATTAATGTTTAGATGGTTTTTTGTTCTTCAACTTACCGTTTTTGTGAATAGTGGTTGCTATAGTTGCCTCTTGACCCTTGACTTTTTAAATTCAAGTTTCTCTTTGGCTGGCACAATTGTGTGTATTAAACACATATGTGATGGCAAGAGACTTATGGTAAAATCATGTCGTGTGTCTGAGTCTCTGATTGAAATTTGCCTAAAACTGTAGTGCTTTTATGTTTTCTATGTTGTTGCAGTTATGTGAGATAACAATATGAGAAAAACTTTATACATTTATTTTATAAATATGGTTTATAAAGAGGTTTCAATTCTGCCACTCATAGACAAGAAGAATCAGCATGTGAATCTCAGCAATGGTGACAAAATATTCTGATAATGTTTGTGATTTTTGAACGTCACAAAGCAAGGCAGTAAAAAGTCACAACAAAAAATAAAAGCAAATAGTAAAAATAAAAGAAAATCCTAAGACAATGCAGCTGCATGATTTATTCATGTCGTAATGCATGCTGGGAGCCATGGATGAGTTATGATTGGTGCACCCAGAATGCAATGCAACATGAATCTGTCTGATGATCGTCACCATTGTTGAGATTCATATGCTGATTCTTGATGTCTGCGTGTCTAAACAGCACAGATGTTCTATACTGGTGTGCAAAGTTTTTTAAAGCTCTTCATATTATTTCATTAAAATGCAGTTGTGATCAACAACAAACTATATTACTCATTACCACTGATGACATCAGTGAACCTGGCTACAACATAACAACAATGCCATTATCAAAAAAATGGCCAATATAATCTAAACCCATTTTCTCTTGGTTTTTCTTAGCTTAACCAATGTGTTTCATAAACACAGTTACATCAACCAGAGAAAAACTGTTAAAAAGTCAAGGGTCAAGAGCCCAACTAAAGCAAACGCTTATCTTCACAATGGTGACTTCAAATTGTCTTATTTTCAATAAAATCTAAACCTCAGTTAATTCTTAAGACATTTTTAAACGCATGACAAATAAAGACTAACTGGTTAGTAATGCATGAAGCTGGTGATGCTGTCTGTGGAGATGATTAATCATCTTCTGCTGAGATCTTGAGAGATTTAATGTCTTTTATTTCAGTTGATTTCATCTAAGGCTGTGGCTGAAGTCAGTTGTAGTTCTTGTGTTTCTCTTTTCTTCAGTGATTCTGCTTGTTAACAGCAGGTGTTCATCACTAATCAATCAGCACTTAATTAATCTCATTAACTTTAACACTGCTTCAGTGTTACTTTAACACTCTTTCTATACAGTATGTGTATGCGGTGCAGAAGCAGCACGGACTCATTTTGCTTTCGCACAGGACGCGTTTGCAGTCCGTTCCTGATCTGCGGCTGTTTACCACAAACACAACATGTATCCATTATAACTATTTATTGTGATACTCCAATCAGGATTTTTAGACATTTATTCAAGGCCTGAATTTCATTTTTGAAAATGAGGGGAATTCCCCTCTTAGGTGACTCTTGTGAGAGGGGAAGCAGCACGGACTGTGCTTTCACAGAAGAGCTACTACTGATCCGTGGCTGTTTACAAGAAACACAACATTTATCCATTATTTTGATTTCAAATCCAAACATTGTCACTGAAAATGCTTTGTCAGCATTGCAATTAATTTTTTTACACAGTACAGTAATACACAATCATCATTTAATTAATCACATAATTATCTCATTCACTTTAACACTGCTTCAGTGTTACTTTAACAGTCTTTTAGAGTGGGACCATATATGCTCCGAGCAGTGTTAATTTAACACTCTGGATTTTACTGTGTATAAGTCATTAATATCCGTAATTATGTCCCCACTGGATGCAACAAATGCTCGTTTATGGGTTTTAATGTTTTTGTCATGTCGCTCCGGCCGGACAGGGCATCACAGTATGCTAGGGGCGACACAAGGATCTGTCCTAGGTCCTCTGCTATTTCCAATATACATGTTACCCCTTGGTAATATTATTAGAAAATACGGAATTAGTTTCCATTGTTATGCTGATGATACTCAAATATATATTTCAACAAGACCAGATGAAACTTCCATTGACAGAAATAGACAGCTCTACTGCCTTTTCTTTTGCATATAAATCTTTATTACAAGCAATCCTGCGGTTCATAAAGAAGTTGGTTTTCCTACGCATGAGTGCCATCTATTATTGCCTTCTTTATCTAAAAGTGCTCTTTCCATTTAAACCTAGCCAAAACGCCATACGTGTTGACTCTGAAACACAGTAGACTTTAATAATATGCATTTATGGTGTAATTACTACATTTTTGTGTCAATCCATGTTTATATTTACCGCAAACAATGCGCTGTCACTTTAATTCTGCACGTGCAGCGCAGCAATAGACCAGAGTTGCCAAGTCCGCGTATTATACGCGACTTTGGGCTTCTTTTTTTGTAAAGTTGTGTGAAAAAGTCGCCCCACACCTATTGGATGACCAATAATTTTCTCCTATTAAATTCGGATAAGACAGAGATATTACTTATTGGACCAAAAAGCAGTACACAGAATTTATTGGATTATAATTTGCAACTAGACGGATGTACTGTTACTTCCTCTACCGTCAAAAATCTGGCTGTTATATTAGACAGCAACTTGTCTTTTGAAAATCATATTTCCCATGTTACAAAAACAGCATTCTTCCATCTTAGAAACATTGCCAAGCTACGAAACACGTTACCCGTTTCCGATGTAGAAAGCTAGTTCATGCATTCGTGACTTCTAGACTGGACTATTGTAATGCACTGCTAGGTGGTTGTCCTGCATCTTCAATAAACAAGCTACAGGTAGTCCAAAATGCAGCGGCTAGAGTCCTTACCAGGTCAAGAAAATATGATCATATTACCCCAATTTTACAGTCTCTGCACTGGCTACCTATTAAGTTCCGTATCAGTTACAAAATATTATTACTTGCCTATAAGGCCCTTAATGGGTTAGCTCCTGCGTACCTTCTATTATTGACTTTATCTAAAAGTGCTCTTTCACTTTAAACCTAGCCACAAAGCCACATGTGTTGACTGTGAAACACAGTAGACTTTACTAATATGCATTTATGGTGTAATTACTACATTTTCATGTCAAGTCATGTTCATATTTACTGCAAACAATGCGCTGTTACTTTAATTCAGTGCTTGCAGTGCCTTCAGCTCGGTGCGTAAACGATCTCTGCACTGCTACAGATGCACCGCTCCTGAACGTACTGCCGGACCGCAACCGTGTGCAGTGAACGCTTTAATCTGTTAACATGAGCGCGGAAAAAATACGCACCACGTATGCACTGCAAACAGAGTAATGTGAACCTGGCATTATGTGTGTGCTGCGAGTGCGAGTGCGCATGAGCGTACGGTCTCCAGGAGAGCGCGCGAGCGCTGAATGGTTAAACACTGGCAAGAATGA
>NW_015539859.1:34263-34580 GCF_001515605.1 Sinocyclocheilus anshuiensis
CTTATAGACAGACGCGATGTGTGGTGATTTGAAGCCATTTGCATATTCTGAGAGAGAGAGAGACCGCGCGCGCGGTGATTCACTCACACTGTTTGTGAAATCACGTCTCACACAAGGTTTTCAAATTACTTTAGAAGTTATTTAATGAAGAAATATGAAGGTGAGTACCTCACCTTCAATACCTAACTACTCTTCTACCACGCTACAATCCATCACATTTAGTCATTCATTTAGTCATTTTGCAGACGTTTTTATCCAAAGCGACTTACAATTGGGGGATACATAAAGCGATTCTTCTTAAAGAGGCAAACAGATAC
>NW_015539859.1:34663-58419 GCF_001515605.1 Sinocyclocheilus anshuiensis
GTTTTAGGCATTGTTTAAATAAGTACAAGCGAAAGCGTTTTTTTTTTTTTTTTTTTTCAAGTCAAGTAGCGTCGAAAGAAAATTGAAAATTGTCAGGGATTCAGCATTCCGGATAGGGGTGGGAAGATCATTCCACCCAGCCAGGAATGGTGAATAAGAATGTTCTGGAAAATGATTTTGAGCCTTTCTGTGATGGTACCACGAGGCGTCGCTCACTAGCGGATCTCAGACTTCTGGAGGGGATGTAGATTTGTAGTAGTGAGTGGAAGTAGGCGGGTGCTGAGCCTGTGGCTGTTCTATATGCAAGCATCAATGTCTTGAACTTGATGTGAGCCTCAACCGGTAGCCAGTGCAAGGAGATAAAGAGGTGTAACATGGGCTCTTTTGGGCTCGTTGAAAACTAGTCGTGCCGCTGCATTCTGGATCATTTGTAGAGGTTTGATTGTGCTTGATGGAAGTCCAGCCAGAAGAGCTTTGCAGTAGTCCAGCCTAGAAATGACAAGGGCCTGGACAAGAAGTTGTGCAGCATGCTCCGTTAGAAAGGGCCTGATCTTTCTGATGTTGTGCAATGCAAACCTGCAAGATCGAGCGGTTCGTAGTAGTGAGTGGAAGTAGGCGGGTGTTGAGCCTGTGGCTGTTCTATATGCAAGCATCAATGTCTTGAACTTGATGCGAGCCGCAACCGGTAGCCAGTGCAAGGAGATAAAGAGAGGTGTAACATGGGCTCGTTGAAGACCAGTCGTGCCGCTGCATTCTGAATAATTTGTAGTAGGGGTGCTCCGATCAGGATTTTTGAGGCGAATCACCGATCGCCGATCACAGAAAGCAGTATCTGCTGATACCGATCTTGCCTTGCCTTGCCTTGCCAAAGACTAAAAGTGGACTGCCATCCTACGGGAATAAGGACAGCAGCTCATCCAGCTCTTCTAGGAAGGTGGCTAGAATTTGCCCAGGAGGGCGATAAATGTTTTGGAAACACATGATAGAAATGGAAAAGAGAGGACAGAAAAGGAGAGTGTGTACAGGGAAGATAAAAATTATACTTAAGTGTGTTGCCGGTTTCGTTGCTCGGTGAAATCACGCAGGTAAAGTCGCAGGTCTTTACTCTCGTTGGTCTTCACAAGAGGAGGGCTGAACTCTTCTGCTGATGCTTCCGCGTCAGTGCCCAGACATCAAATAAATACACAGTAAAGTGAAAACAGCTGTGACCGCCTTCTAATTAGCACAGCCAATAGCCTATAGCAGGGCAATTCCTCAAATCGAAACTACAGTTCGCACTTAAGCGCAGGAAGGGAGCAATGCAAATAACAACACAGGCTCCTTAATGAAAATAACACAGGCTCCTTCTTAGCCGAGGGCAATTATTAAAGTTACCAGTAAGTGTAATCAAAAATACAAACTCCAACAAAAATACAAAGTAGAAATAGATAGAAAATGAAATATTCCTTCCTAGCAGCAAGTAATAATTTAAACAACAGATCTATAACAAGTATTATGCAAAACACTCACTCGCTGCCTTCTGTCTCTTCTGTTGACTAATAGCTTCTCCCAAGTTATGACAGTGACCAAGCAGACCATCACGCTCCCTAAGGTCGCAAAACTCTGGACTTTTGGTAGTACCTAGGATAGCAAAGTCCACTAAAGGAGGTAGAGCTTTTTCACATTTGGCTCCCAAACTCTGGAATAGCCTTCCTGATAACGTTCGGGGTTCAGACACACTCTCTCTGTTTAAATCTAGATTAAAGACACATCTCTTTGGCCAAGCATTCAAATAATGCATCTCATAATCTTGTACTGCTTTAGCTCGGGTTGAACAAATAATTTTTGCTTGGTTGGAACAGCAGCTACGCTAATTACGTCTCTATTTGTTTCTCTGTTTCTGCTGGGATTGACATCCCGTGGTAACTAGGATTTACACAAGCTTCAGTCTGGACTAATACTAAATATATTGTAGAAACGTAAAAAAAATTCTGTAAAGCTGCTTCCCAACGATTTGTATCGTGAAAAGCGCTATACAAATAAACTTGAATTGAATTGTATTAAGGGGGACGTTTAGATTGAGTAGGAATGAACATAGCAGGGGTAAAAGAGCTGAACATGCAGCATTACGTCTGTGTGGGAGCTGATTAGTTATTCTGGGCCAACACACCAACACGACAGAGCAGACTAAGAACGAAGGAAAGGCACAAAGTAGAAAATAGCCTCAGCATTTAAAGGCTTCACACTCTCTGTCCTTTTATCTTACAAGATGTACCTCATGTACTTTTTCTTTTACACATACACATTGTGCTGATGCTGTTTCGGGTGAGGAACTGAAACCACCCCTAAACAGCTAGACAAATGCATATGCACATTTTAGTAACGCCTTATATTCAACAATTATATTCCTTTTCTATCCATATAAGGTAACATATCACTTCTGAATACTTTGATTGGATGCTGGGCTGATGTTGTTTGCATAAATATGACCTATCTTCCTGAATAAAGTTGAGAATGCTTTGGTAGTGCACCAACTCTCTGTGTCTGCTCATTCATTCTCCCAGGTCTGCGCAGCAACCGAACACCACTGGGGTTGATGATAGGGGTCAATATCAGATAAGATTTAATCTAATACACACAGTATTAGATGTGCAAGTGGACAGACAGTGGAACACATTTCAGTGTGATTCTGGTAAGCTTTCATTACTTTGCAGAATAACAATAATGTATTGTTTAATTTAACGTATTGACTGATTTACAATTACAACTTTTTTTTTACTTAATGATTATTAACTAAGAGTGTCAAACTATTGGAATAATTGGATCTATTTGGATTGTTTTCAATTAAATGGACCGTCTTCTGTGTGAAATCAATGTTTCACAAGTTATGAACAAAGATAGATATTTTCAGCCAGGGCTGTAAATATGCAAACATTTGGGCATTTTGAGATACTGAGAAATAACTGTGCCTGCCTGATCGATTAACAGAGAATGATGAACAGAGGATGATCACTACTCTTCTCAAGAAACACTGTAGAATTAATAATAATTACAGAAAGTTAGAATCTCAATTTAACAACTAATTTATATTAATGTGCTGTATTTTGCAGATGCTATTATCCGAAACAACTTCCAGCAGTATTTTTTTTTTCTTTTTCCTGTTGTTGTTGTTGTTTTTTTTTTGTTTTTTTTTGCATTCCCTGGAAATCTAAGCCTTGACCTTTAGGTAACTTGATTGGTCTAGATCAGGAGTAGACAGCCTTTTCCTGGAAGGCTACCGTCATGTAGAGTTTAGTTCCAAACACTAATCAAACACACCTGAACCAGCAAATCTGGCTACATATACTACATATACTACTTGGTAGAGGAAAAAGAGTATTTGAAAATAGTACATATGAATTATTCTGTAGCATTCGAGCATTAATAGAACCCCATTTCCAATAAAATGCAACAAAACAAAGAATCTGTGATTTGTTAATTCTCTTTGCTCTTTATTTAACCTACAAAACTACAAAGAGAAAGATTTCCAATGTTTTCACTGACCAACTTAGTTGTAATTTGTAAATATAAACTAATTTAGATTTTTATGGCTGCAAAGCTCAAAAAAAAAAATGGGACAGAGCAAAAATAAAAGTGAAAATATTGTAAAATAGTTTAAATGATTTTGAAACATTCCACAATGAACAGAGAATTTGGTAGTGGGTGAGGGTATCATGATTTGGTTTGGAAAAGAAAAGAAAAGAAAAGAAAAGAAAAGAAAAGAAAAGAAAAGAAAAGAAAAGAAAAGAAAAGAAAAGAAAAGAAAAGAAAAGAAAAGAAAAGAAAAGAAAAGAAAAGAAAAGAAAAAAGAAAAGAGCATTAAGCATCAACCAAAGTCTCAGTCTTTGTCAAACTGTTCAAAAAATACATTTCTCAAGACAAATTTGCAAAAAGATTAGGTTTTTAACCATCTACCATACATAATATTGTGAAAAGAAAGGTTTTGTGTGTTAAACGTGAATTAGCTATAAGCCCTCAGAAGGCACTGCATGAGAAACCATCAATGAAATGTGTCCTGTGGTCAGATGAGTCCAAATTTCAGTTTGCTTTTGGGAAAAATTGACAATGAGCTAAAGACAAAAGGTCACTGATAAAAGTTAAAACATCCAGACTTTTATCAGTGACAGGTGCAAAAGCTTCATATGGGGGTACATCAGTGCCCATGGCATAGGTGACTTACATATGTGTGAAGGTGAGCCATATATTGTACACAGACATTTGATGCCATCAAAATGACGTTTTCCCAGGAAGCCCAAGGTTATTAGAGCAAGACAATGCCAGGTCTCATTCTGCATGTGCTACAACAGTGTGGTTATCGTACACTGTAAAACATGACACGTGAATTTAACGGTAAAAGACTGTAAAAATGCTACAGTAAAAACATGTTAAATGGTTGACGGTAAATTCCCCTACTATATACGGTGGAAAACTGTATTGGACATTACATGTAATTTTACGGTAGTATACTGTTTTTGGAAGTGAACATTCCCAGAATTCCCTGCGTTACATTTGAAATTTTATGTTTTTTTGTTGAAATAACTATGTTTCTTCTTAGTTTTTTCTTACCAGTTTTGTATATTAGGGTTGTATATTACACCTAATGTTGTTAAATTAATGTTTTACGGTAGCAGTGAATTTTTGGAAGTGAACATTCCCAGAATTCCCTGCGTTACATTTGAAATTTTATGTTTTTTTGTTGAAATAACTATGTTTCTTCTTAGTTTTTTCTTACCAGTTTTGTATATTAGGGTTGTATGTTACACCTAATGTTGTTAAATGAATGTTTATTGCATTATTTCAGTTTCATGTGTGTCACCATGATGGTGTTTAGTGTTTGTGTGAATGACACTGTGCACCTTCTATATATGCTATTATTTAAAAGCTGCTTGTGATGGGCTTTGGTTCATAATGTGACATTCTCATCACCACCTGCATTTGGTGGTTATCAGTGTATTATAAGGTACAAAACAGATTTCAGTACTTCAATAGGTTGGTATATTAACATTATATCAGTTAATAAAATTACGGTATTTAACTGTAAATTTAAGTTAAAACTGTAAAACCTAAAATGTTGCTACCGTATTTTTTACGGTAAAATTCCGGCAACCACAGCTGCCGGTTTTTTACCGTATATTTTACAGAATTTTTTTTACAGTGTAGACACAAAATGAATGTGCTTGACTGGCCTGGCTGCAGTCGAGATCTGTCCCCTACTCCAAATGTATGGTCCGTCCTGAAGAGAAGAATAAGACAATGATGACCACAGACTGTTGAGCAGGTGAAGTCTTTTATCAAGTGAGATTGGGCAAAACTTCCACTTCCAAAACTGCAGCAATTTGAGGCCTCAGTTTAGAAACCATTAAAACGTTAAATTAAAAGGAAAGGTGATGCAACACAGTTGTAAACATGCCTCTGTCCCAACTTGTCTGGAGTGTGTTGTAGCCATCAAAACCGAAATTTGTTTATATTTACAAAATTTGGTCAGTGAAAACATTGGAGATCTTTGCTTTGGAAAGATCTAAAAAAAAAAAAAAAAGGTTAAAGAGCATCAACAAATCCCAAATTCTAGTCTTTTATTGCATTTTACAAAACATTTCTGGAAATGGGGTTGTTAAACAATAGGTAAAAATATAATAATAAGTATAATTAATAATAATAAAAATAATAACAAAGTTAAAAAATAATAAAAAATACCCGAGTGATCTACTTATGGGGGTCATGGGAAAGGATTTATGAATGGCAGTGAAGTAACTCTTGCAGGTCACATGACAATGACAACATGACAAATGTAGTTCGTATTATATTCATACTATAGGTGCTTTTTTAATTGTTGCAAGCTAAGTACTCAAAATGACAAACATAGCCAGAGAGTATGCCATTTTGGATGCAGCCAATGTGTTCAGGGTTAATGACATATTACAGGCAGGTGTGTTGGATCTGTCAGGATCCCGTCACTTTGGTCGCTCTTGTTCTTAGTCAGGCGACAGGATTATGACACTTGGTGGTGTATTGTCTTGTCTTTGTGTGAGTGCGAGGTTTCAAGCTGTTCTCGGTCTGTGCTCTCAGTCTCCTGTCCATGGTGTTTGTTGTGTGTTTGGGGCATGGGGTCTGGATCCAGACAGTCGTTCATGTGCTTGTGTGTTTTGTTTTTGTTTGAGCACAAGGCTTTTGAGCTTGTTTATTGGCCGTATGCTCTAGCTGGTATCTCAGCCCAGCTTCGCCAGGCTGGGCGACCAGATTACTACCTTAGGCTGGTTTAATCAGTTCTTCAACATTCAAGTTTTTTTTTTTTCCTTTCTTTCAGGAAATCAGAGTTCGGCAGCAAAATCAGAGCATGGAGGATAAAAATGACTACATTGATCTCGCCATCTCTACCATGACAACTGATATGCATTACTATGACATATCTTCTCATCCACCCTATGAATATTTTCATGAAATCAGACTGTCCATCTTCTTCATCACTGCTGTTTGTGTGGGGCTGCCATGTCTGATTTGGGCTTTTTATTGTGTGCACCTTCAGAGAAAGACCAGAGGCTGGATCTCAGCCTTCATCATCCTCCTCCTCCTCAGTGACCTGTTGCAACTGCTCCTGTATCCATATATAGTGTCAAAACTTTTTCTTTTACATTTTTTCCATGGCTTTGACGTGGCTTTTATAATGGTTGTATCTTTTTGTCTGAAAATCTGTAGCCTTCACCTGCAACAGCTGGTGGCTCTGGAGGGGGTTCTGACACTGAAATATCCACAGATCTCTGCTCATATTTTCTCCTCCCCCTGTTACATCATAATCTCCATCATTATACTTATTTTTACTTTAATGTGTGCATTCCTACTGACTTTTGGTGGCCTTAATGGTGTGAGTCTTGGTTTTGGCTCAGTTCTGGCTCCTGTGTGTTTATTGGTTGTCACAGGCATAATCACCTACAAAGCTCTGCCCACTCCTGCCGGCACACCTGTCACTGACAACAGACCAGGCTCATCGTTCATTCTTGTTACCATTTTTACTGTAGGTGTGCTTTATTTACCATGTGTGCTGGTCCACTGTGTGCACATCTTCTTTTTTAACCTCCCAGTGTCTTGGTACGTGATGTCTTACTGTTTGTTGAGTTTGACAGTGATTTCAGAGCCTCTCCTGTGTGTGCTGGTCTGCAGAGAGAATCTCAGCACTCAGACAAAACAAACTCACATAGAATTCAACTCTCAACAGAGAGCAGTCTGAACTGATTTGTCATCAGTTGCTTTGACTTTGTATTTGCTAAATATGCTTATTAATATTAATAAATGCAGAGAGTTGATTATTAAAACTGGAGACAAGTGGACAGGGAATGGAAAAAAAACAAACTCCAGGGTCTGTGTACTTTTGCGTCAATTCATTTTAACCATGAGGGGGCAACAAAATGAAAAAAAGAATGGTTGTTGTATTTTTAAATGCTACTGTATGTTGAAAGCCAAAATTGAAATTAGAACCATACACACAAAATACTGCCTGTAAAAGTTAAATATTGACTTCTTTTCAGATTTTTAGTTATGACTTTATGCACCTTTAATAAACATTTCCAAAATGCACAAATTAATATAGAAAAATGCTGATTTTACAAGTTTTCTTTGGCCAAATTAACACTGGGTTAGTTGTAACACACATGGTTTAAACATTTCCACACATGCTAGCATGACAAAACTAGTTGCCATATCAAAACTATATAGAGGAAAATGTGCCAAAAATATTTTGAAGATATCACCGAATATTTATTTAACCATAGCAAAAGTACATTGCTGACTGAAGTAAATTTCCCATCTCAATTTGTAGTGTTTATTTAAACTGAGACAAATCTGCTATTATTTTAATCTCCAATCTGTTATTTAGCAGTCTCTTTAATGCTTTCCTTACTAGCAGAAGAAACTAAGCCGTTATAAATTCCAATTGCACAGATTGGGAATGTTGTAACACTGCGTTACAATGTGCCCTGCTATTATTAAACTATGCTACTGTAAGAAAAAAATATGAGGACGTTGAAGATCTCAATGAGCATTTTTATTACAGCATACACTCTTAAAAATAAAGGTGCTTCAAAAGGTTCTTCAAGCGATGCCATAGAAGAACCATTTTTGGTTCCACAAAGAACCATTCAGTGAAAGGTTCTTTAAAGAACCATCTCTTTCTTATCTTTTTATAATCTGAAGAACCTTCTTTCGCCACAAAGAACCTTTTGTGAAACAGAAAGGTTCTTCAGATGTTAAAGGTTCTTTATGGAACCATTTAGACAAAAAGGTTCTTCTATGGCATCGTGAAGCACCTTTATTTTTAAGAGTGTAGCAGTGACAAAGTACATGTTGTACCTTTGGTTCATCAGAGTCAGAATGAACCCCAAACATCCTAAACTCAAACCTTTTATACACTTACATTTTTTAGTTTACTGTTGTAGCGTCTGGACCAATCAAACACGCAATATATATTTTGTTAGCTATATTTAACAAATACTCTGTAACACCCCTCAGTTAACAAGCCATATGAGGACATGCAAGTATTAAACTTAGTCGTATTAATTGATACATTAGGTATCATTTGCACCTTTTTACAAAGGTGTGTTTGAACTAAGAATCTGATGTTTCCTTCAGGCGGTAGATCTGCTGAATATGCAAATGGTTCCATAACTTCATATTCTTATTTTCACTCCTCTTTACTGAGTTAAGCTTTAACCCTTTCCTATACCAACTGTATGTGTGTGTGTGTGTGTATGTGTATGTTAGACCAGTTTAAGTGTTTATGTAGTATGTTAGACTAGTTTAAGTGTTTATGTAGTTAATAAAGTCTTACTTGTATCACACTTGACGTTGTTCATTGTTTGCTCATAACTGGAGTCACTTAATCATGCAGATTTATGCTACAAGCTCTGTGTAGAATTGTACAGTAAGAAAGTTATTTCCCTTAACCAGGAAATTAACGTTCTTAGAATTGACAGACAGTTGACCCTGAAAGGTCAAGTAAATATCTACAGCGGATCTAAATATTTATAATTAATTATAACTAGTTTAACAATTTTTTTTTTTTTCATTTAATCAGATAACATTTTAAGCTGTGTTAAAACGTGTCCCTCAGATGTTACAGTGTGCATCTTGTCACATTTCACTTCTATTCATTTGGGGTAAATAAAGAAAAAAGTATACACTGTAATTATGAATAACACACATATTTGTACTAGACAAGTATGAAATTAATGTTGAAAAAAAAATTACACTCTGAACCCAATGTGGATTTACACAAACTGAGAAAGTCAAAAAAGTGCATCCTACATCAGGTTAGAGCGCTACTCACAAGGCTTTAATATATGGGGTAAACATATGAATATAATATAGAAATATATAAAATTATAATTTCTCCTACTTCTCCATTTACAGACAGGCCCGGTTCCAGAATCAAATCACTGAGGGTGCTTCTGAAATTAGTGAGGGTGCTCTAGCCTTAATTTACATCTATCTTGACATATTTTTGCCCTGTCCATTGTAATGGTTGCATATAAATGTTGCATTTATATGCAGATGTCACTTCCGAAACTTTGCAGTTTGTGAGCGGTTATTCCGCCCCGTTTGTTATCTCAGGTCTGGGACGTGGTGGGTTCCACGATTCTGTCAATAGTGCATCAGAGTCTTTCAGAGGGATTAGTTTCATCCTATTCTAAGCACACCCTGGTGCAGCCTCTTCTAATGGTCTGGACCCATCAGTGCTGAATAATTACAGACCAATGTCAAAATTGCTGTCTTTAGCTAAAATATTGGAGAAGGTCATTCTTAATCAACTTTAAAAATTTTTAAAATGTATGATAAATTTCAATCTCGTTTTACATCTCAGCATAGCATAGAAACTGCTCTTCTCAAAGTGACTAATGATTTGTTGTTGTCGGTAGACTCTGGGAACTGTGCTGTTTTGGTGCTTCGTGATCTTAGTGCAGCATTCGATACTGTGGATCATGGGATTCTTCTTGACCGTCTGAGTCAGTGGGGTGGTATCAGGAGGCAGGCACTAAAGTGGTTCTCATAATATCTGCAAGAGAGAACCTTTGCAAGGCAATTAGGGAGCTCTATTTCCTCCTCTCAGCCTATCGCTTCTGGGGTTCCTCAGGGTTCCTGTCTTGGCCCTGTCTTGTTTTCTTTATATATGCTCCCACTGGGATTAATCTCTAAAAAATACAATGTGGCATATTATTGTTATGCCTACAATACCCAGCTGTGTCTACAGTTGAAACGTAATGACTCCAAACTTGCATCTCTGTTTGATTGCTTGGATGAAATAAAGGTGTGGATGGCATCGCGTTTCCTGCAGCTTAATGAGTCTGAAGTGGTGATCTTTGGTCCATTGAAGTTAGCCAAACAGCTTTCACTACATCTTGGGCCATTAGCCCCCAATCTTAACATTCAGGTGAGGAACCTAGGTGTGATTTTTGACTCTGAGCTGAAATTTGATAAACAAATTAAAGCCGTGGTAAAAGGTAGCTTTTTCAATTGAGGGGCATTGCCAAATTGAAAAGTTTTTTTGTCTTTTAAAGATATGGACACCGTGATTCATGTGTTATTTCATCCAGACTGGATTATTGTAATTCTTTATATCTGGGGATATCTAAGATCTTGCTTTCACGGATACAGTTGGTGCAAAATGCAGTGTGCAGAGTGTTGACTGGCACAAGGAAATGCTCCAGTATCTCTCCAGTACTGGCTTCCTGTTGATTTTAGAGATCAATATAAGGTTTTGTTAAAGGTATATCTCCAGTCTGTTACAGCATCATCATCCTGCTAGACATTTAAGATCATCTCAGATTTTCCTCTTAAATGTCCCAAAATCACGGTTGAAAACCAAAGGAGATTGTGTCTTCAGTGGCTGTGCCATGCCTATGGACTACTTTAAATTGATGTTGAAGACGCACCTCTACTCTGTTGCAATTAATCGTCCTTAAGTGCATGGAGACTGAAGAATGATGAGTTTTGTGTTTTAATGTATTTGTGTTTAGGTGTTTTGTAATTTTGCGAGAGTCAAGTCACCTTTATTTATATAGCGCTTTACACAATACAGATTGTGTCAAAGCAGCTTTACAGTGTTATACAGGAAAAACGTGTGCTGATAATGCAAGGGTGCAATAGAAAACAGTCAGTTTATCAGTTAAAGTCAGTTTATTGTTGATTCAGTGTTGTCATCGTCTAGCTCATTTAAATTCTCTTCCAATAGTGTCTGTGCAGTCAAGTCAACAATGTTGCCAGAAATTGTAAAGCACTTTGGTCAACTTATGTTGTTTTTAAATGTGCTACAGAAATAAATGTTGAATGACTGATTAATATTTTGTACTTATTAAATAAACTGGACCTCCAAACACACCTACATCCTACATTACAGAACTGTTTAATAATCTACATACGGACTCAATGACCAGTTAAATGCTTGAATGATAGTTAAAATATATATTAAAACATTTTTGAATATCTATGATCAAAAAGTGTTCTTAATTGTATTGAAATGTATTGACCGGAGCGTGCCTGGCTTGTATCTTGGCATTTTATCACTCTTTATGTTTTGTTCATTATCAATAAGCTTAATATTGATGTCTGTTGTGCTTCTACATTTCGGAGCAAATGTACAAAGGACTGGACAGTGTTGAACCACACGCAAGTTACTGGAATCCATCATTTATTCGCATGTTTTTTTACACCACTTTCCCACTGCAGCTTTGTGCATACAACACATAAATTATGCACAGATATAATTCCTTCATTCACAACTTCATTAGAATTAATTATAAATTCAAGTCTGCTACAAAATACAGTGTCGAGATACATTATAAAATACTCTTTTACTCCCATTTATAAAGACAACACAAATACATATTTCATAGAAAGAAAAATAGGTTATGTTTGTTAAATTAATTACAGAACACAAACATTCATTGGTGTCATTTGCCTGTATGTGAAACAAAACCACCAAAAAAAAAAAACGTAGTGCAAGAATATTGTGTTACATCACGGTGCTTCAACCTATAAAAAAATGACAGAAATGTGTCCAATATTGCTGTTTATTTTTTTTCTGCCTCAAATTCTCTTTAGCCTTCCATCTTTATTCTTTTGTTACATATAACAATCCCAGGCTTTTTGTACCACACACCTGTTCTTTTCCTCATTTATTTCTTTGAAACCAAAGAGGCCCGTCCAGATCGTATACTTGGTGCCACATGATGTGAGAATGGCTCATCTGAGTTCTGATTCAGCCACATCTCTCCTCATAAGATTGTCTCAGAGCAGTTCTGCCTCATCGTCCTCATCCTCAGAGCCGGACGGACCCTGCCGCACCTCCTCATACCACTTATTAGTGAGCGTCTTCATCTGGATCCGCCCATGCAGCAGGTCCTTAGAGAGGAAGGAAGAATAACAGATTACGAACCCTATTTATTTATTTTCGTACACTGGACTAATGTGTATGAAGGTTATGAGCAGTCTAACCTCTTGTGTGAGTCTACGGGTGAAGAAAGGGTTCAGATACTTGGCATCAAGCCACAGGAAGCCCTTCAGATCCTGCCTCTGAAAAATCTGAGCTTCATACTCCTCCTCTGTCAACTCCGACAAATGCTCAGATTCAATGGCGTTACCCTGAGAGAGAGAGAGAGAGAGAGAGAGAGAAAGAGTTTGACTTTTAAACCCCTTTTAATTTACATCATTTTTCAAAACATTACAGAGCTAATACACAAAAGCAAAATAATAAATAAATAAATAAAAACACAGAGCAATTTTACCAATTAAAAACCATATTTCCAAACTCACTCAGTGTCACTAAAGCATCTCTCACACCCCACTTCATTTTGAAAAAAGGTACATTATCAGTTTGTTTGTAATATGCAAATTCAATAATTTGTTCACCCCCCCGGAGTCGTGTGAGACACTTTTTTTTATGGAAAGGCGCTTTTTATTTCAGGTCTTTTGGACTGAAGCACTGCAACACCCGCTGACTGAAATGATAGAGCTTGAAAGATCAAAGACAATTTTTAATATAACTCCGACTGGATTCGTCTGAAAGAAGATATACACCTAGGATGCCTCGG
The DNA here is from genome assembly GCF_001515605.1 of Sinocyclocheilus anshuiensis. Lineage (NCBI taxonomy): Eukaryota > Metazoa > Chordata > Actinopteri > Cypriniformes > Cyprinidae > Sinocyclocheilus > Sinocyclocheilus anshuiensis. The sequence continues at coordinate 47,758 of NW_015539859.1, forward strand.
GGGTGAGTAAAACGTTTCATTTTTGGGTGAACTAACCCTTTAAAGATAATCTGAACATTGCTAGGTCGAGGTTTCTAACAGTGACAGTTCTTCGTAGCGGGCTGTTATGACAACAGCAACTTCTCTGATTGGATCCCACTTCAGGATTAAAATGTTTCCTTATTATTATTATTTTAACAACGTAGAAATCATAACAGCAGATTTTACAAAATAATATAAATGTATGCATTATTGCAAAAGTAATAACTTTCTGTGTGGAGTGTGCGCAGTTGCAGTTTATTGCATCAGTTATCGCGCGCCTTTTTGATTAGCTACCCACCCACGTAAGCAATAAAAACTACAGGCAAGACATCTGTTTTTATATTTGAATCTGTTCACTGTGAATTTGATTTAATAGTGCATCATACACTTTGTTAAGGTCTAATGTGGGCCGCCACTGGTCTGGGCCCTCGTATTTCGCCCACTTTTTGTGTTGTTTTTTATTTTATAAATAAATGTCACACCTGACAAACTGTGAATGAGCATATACGAAACTTTTGTAAATCTGGTGGATTTTTCAGAAAGGTCCCTTTTACATGCAAATTACTCTGAATTTTCATAAATCTATGAGTAAATTCAATCAATAAGATCCATTGCCTTTAAATCAAGACGTTCCTCTTTTGAAAAGAAAATGATAAAGATAACAGCTCTCTCACCATTTTCTCCGTTTTGCTCAAGTTGATGTCTTTCTTGTTCTTGCGCCGTGATTGGCTCTCCTCGATGTCCATGATGCGGATGAGGGGCATGGTCCCGCCCCCCAGCAGCAGGATGGTGAAGAGCACGATGACGATGGTGGTGGTGCCGATCAGCTGCCGCTTCTCTATGGGCTCCAGACCCAGATGAAGGCTGAGCGCGTAGGGGATCGCCCCCCGCAGACCTGAGCACATCACGTGTGCTCCGAGTCAATCACACATGCGTTTTATGACTCTACGGAATATCAGTATTTCTAAAAATGTACACATTACTATAAAACAATTGACATGAACTACTAAAATGTCATTTAAAATGGTGAAGAAGGAATAAGTGACTAGTTGCTGTGTGTGAATATGATATCGGATAAAGTAAATATTTGAAGCATAAAAACGTGAAAGCATAAGAATTAACTCACTTCACTTCAATTCACTTCAAGCTTTCAAACCACATGGAAACTTAAGTTCATCTTACCACTGAACCACATGACGAACATCATTTTGGGGTTGATTTTATGATCTCTGAAGAAGTTGAGCAGAAAGGAAAGGGGGAAGATATTCACAGCCCGACCGACGAGAACCAGAACCTGTGACAGGAGAACACTTCATGAGAAACCCAAACGACTGCATTCAGAATTATTAAACTGATATACATTATATTCATCATCAACTTGTCTTGTTTATTATAAGTGACATCAGATAGCATTCTAAAGAGCCAGTGACGTATCACACGTTCAGCAAGCATTCGTGTTTTATCAGATACTGAAGAGCAGAAAGAGTAATAATGCTCTGGAGCGAGACAATCGGGTGAAAACAAGCTCTTCGGCGACACCTACTATACACCAGATGACAAACGACAGCTCAAACTTATGAGGGAAACTGAAGATAGACAACCCCAGGAACGCAAACACACATGTTTCTGTGGAATCCAAATAGAAAAGAGAAGAGTTAGGTTCATGTTAACAGCAGATCTCCTCTGTGGAGCAGTGGGTCATGTGAGGCACTCACCGCACATGAAGGCCACGGTTCGAAGCGTCTGCTGCATGAGAATCTGAGTGACTGGTGATAAGTTATGATGAGTATAATGAGACATGACAATACCGGAGAAAAGAATGGCCATGATACCTACAGACAGAAAGAAATCAATTCTGATGAATTAACCCTGAAACTGATAAAACAGTATTAAACTCATCAAGATGTGTTTTTAACTCACCGGAGAGTTTGATGCCCTCGGCGAGACCATACGGCAGGTATGCAAATATAATCATCATCCCAAACTCCAGAGACGGAGTCTTCCTCAGGTCGAAGTGTTTCAGAACCTGCGTGCTCTCATTCAGAAACATAATCTCACAGGACGTCTTAAAATAAACAACTATGTACAAAAGATATGAAAGTAAACATTGAAAAGGTAATACACTACCGGTCAAAAGACTTGTAATGTTTTTTTAAAGAAGTCTCTTCTGCTCATCAAGGCTGCATTGATTTGATCAAAAATACAGAAAAAAATCTTGCAAAATGTTATTACAATATCAAATAATGGTTTCTATTTTAATATCCTTTAAAATGTAATTTATTTCTGTGATGCAAAGCTGAATTTCCATCATCATTACTCCAGTATAAAGTCATATCATCCCTTCAGAAATAATTTTAATATGCTGCTTTATTATTAGAATTATCAATGTTGGAAACAGTTGTGCTGCCAAATATTTTTTTTGGAAACTGCGATACTTTTTTCAGGATTCTTTGACACTATTATTACCTATGCATATTACTAGCATATTGGCTGTTTATTAGTACTTATAAAGCACATATTAATCCCTTAATGATTATGTAATTAATGATGCAATATAAATAATTGTATTAATAAAATGTATTAATAATAAATGTATTAATAAAACTAAAACCACTAAACCAAAAAATCATTAGAAACATTAAAACACACAAAATCATTAGGATACAATAGCAGAGATGAGACCAGTGAGTGTGCCCAAAGCGGCCGACCCAAAGAACATCTTCAGGAAGTAGCCGAGTGCCTGCATGAAGGTTTCCCAGCCTGTAGAGACATCTGAGCCCGCAAAGCCCTCCGCTGTACTGAAATACACACAACACACACACATCGACCACTGCTCACATCTGCTAACACGATAAAGACTGACAATTAAAGCAGAATAGGACTGAATTGTTCAAAATTTTAAATCACGGCCTGTACGTCCTGTACACAATATTTGCTTGGTACTGGAACAATTTACAATTAGAGTTTTGTAAATATTTTAAATACACAAAATTGAATGCTGTCTTGTCAACTGATTAGCTGAATTATGTGCATCTTGTTTGTACCATCCTCTGATTATTTATTTATCTAACAGACCCACTGATCGTCCTGACCTTTAACAAATAGCTCGCATTTGGTCAGCAGGGGGCAGTAGAGTCACAATACATCTCTTATCTACTGTACATACAGTACATAGGCGCCAACATATGTCAAACACTGGAGTGTTCATTTAACAGCTTCCAACTTGAACAATACATACTGCAAAAAATTCAGAGCTTGAAGACTAAAGAGATTCAGCGACTGAGACTCTTAAAACTAACGGTCGTATGTTGGCAGCCTGAGCATCCGATATCAAATGAACTGGCAATATTGAACAAATTACAGCACAGAATGATAATAAAACCACAAGGGTGAGTAGCCGGTAAGATTTTTAAAATTAAATAATCCATATTTTCTTTAATGTTTGATAACTAACTTGATATTATCAGCTAGGCTTGTGATGTAGATCAATGCATTGGAAATCTCCTCCTACTTTAAAAGGATAGTTCACCTAAAGATGAAAATTCGGTCATCATTTACCCTCAACTTGTTCGGTTTCTTTCTTCCGATGAACAAAAAAAAGAAGATATTTTGAAGAATACGGGACACCAAACAATCGCCGGTAGCCATTGACTTCCATGGTATTTTTTTTTTCCATTCTATGCGAGTCAATGGCCACCATCATGAATAAATTATGAGAACATTTTCATTCTTGGGTGAACCATCCCTTTATATTATGACAAGGCAAATGACCCAAAGCGTCCTATAGATAGCAAAATGTGATAATAGAATTGAATTCACATATATATGATTATGAATTAGTGCTTATGGAAGAATTTGTGTTGACTGTTAGTTATTTACTGCATATGCAAACCTGGTTGTATTTGGAAGAATGTATTATTGTGCCGAGACAACCATTTTAGCAACAACGCTATATATCAGCTATATATCTATACGATTTGTACTAGCTGATTATAAAGATCAACACATATCTTATCGTGCAGGACAGTTTGGCCCACGGGTGTAAAACTACACCCAGAGAGGAATTACTGCTTTCTAGGAAACACACAAACAGCTGCTCTGCAGACTCATCAATAACGAATGAGATCATTTTACCAGACAACTCTCAGGAGACAGTCATTGTACACACTCACAATGACCACGGGAAACAGCCAGAGTACACACTCACACAATGAACACAGACAACCCTGGAGCTGAGCTGAGAGGAAACGAGAGACAAGAGACATGAGGGGACAAGAGAAGACAGAGATGAGAAGAGACCAAACGAGAGACAAGTTGAGATGAGGAAGGGGAATGAGACTAGATGAGGAAAGACAAGAGACAAGGGACAAGATGAGACCGAAGACGAGAAGACAAAGTATGAGATGAGACGAGACAAGATGGGACAAAAGACAAGAATAGAAGACATTTACGAGGCAAAAGAGACTAGATGAGAATAGACTTGATGAGAGACAAGAGATGAGAAGCAACTAGAGAACTAGAAATGTCACAAAGAGACTACAAGAGAAAGACACGAGACGAATAAGAGACGAGAAGAGAGAATAAACAAAAAGAAAGACAAAGAGACAAAAAGAGAAAAGAGATGACTTGAAAAGTGGAGACAAGCTGAGATGAGACCAAATGAAATCAGACACAAGAGATGAGAGTAAAGATGATGAGTGAGCAAACGAGACGTGAGACGAGAAAAGAGAGAAAAATAAAAAGAGATGTAGCTATATGAAATGAGACAAGACAGAAAGGAGACAAGAAGAGACAGATGGAGACTGCAAAGGTCAAACATAAGAAGACATGAAACAAGACTACATTGGAAGAGAAACCAGATGATTTGAAATGAGAAGAGACAAGTAAAGAGACAAGTAAAGAGACTAGATGAGACAAAAGACAAGAAAATAAGAGACTTGATGAGAAGAGATGAGGGACACAATAAAAAAAATAACGCAAAGAGATGAGAAACATGACATGGCAAAAGAGACTAGCTGAGAAGTGACCAGAGAACAAGAAACGTCACAAAGAGACTACAAGAGGAAGACGCGAGACAAGACTGGAATGGAAGAGACGAGAAGAGAGAATAAACAAAAAGAAAGACAAATAGACAGAAAGAGAAAAGAGATGATTTGAAAAGTGAAGAGAGACAAGCTGAGATGAGACCAAATCAAATCAGAGACCAGAGATGAGAGTAGAGATGATGAGTGAGCAAACAAGACGTGACAAGAGAGAAAAATAAAAAGAGATGTAGCTTTATGAAATGAGACAAGACCGAAAGGAGACAAGAAGAGACAGATGGAGACTGCAAAGGTCAAGAACACTGCAAAGCCACACTGAGCGACTAAAGATACATGAGCGTCAGTATGTGCTACAGCAGACCACATGTCTCACCCTTCCTGTTAAACTTGTTTGTAACATGACTTCATCCAGATACATTAAGCTGTCATGTTCTGTCACATTTATACCGAGAACACCTGAGTCAAGTCTACGAAAACACAGGTAACATGAGGGCCAAATGGCCCATCGACAAATGCTCTGTAAAACATTTAAGAACATTACGTCCCAGTACGTAAGGCCAAGAACTCCTCCCACATTACCTCTCCCTATGAGCTCAGCGGTTAATGATGAGGTTTTGATATTCCATTAGAATTAGCAGTTTCTACATAAACACACACCGACAGCTGGATGCAATCGTGTTGCTACAACAAAACCAGCATGATGGCATGCATTGCCTCGTGAACTGATATTAATCATGTATGTGAAACTACACATGCACAAAAATAAAAAAGTCATTTCAAACAGCGCTTAATGGGAGATATAATATAGTATTATTAATTATAATAATAATGATAATATGTATACACTATATATATATAGTGTATAAATGCACACATACGTATGAGCTGGTTATAAAGATAGAAAAGCTCATGTTAAATATGGATCTGATTTAGTGGTGCTCAGCAAATTCAGGATTGGCCCGGCCGCCCTGATCCAAATCCAGTCATAATCTCCCATCATTCAAGAGCTGGGAGGAAAGGTGCTGACTGCACATTATTATAAAGCAACTATATTTCCAGGAGCTCCTTGAATGAGCTTGACATGTCCAAATAAGAAAAGAGTTTTGACAACTAAAGGATGTTCAATTCCATGGATTAGTCACTTCTTGTAATTTCCCACAATGTGTCATGTAAGTGGATCTAACGGCTAATTTAAGAACAGGGCTCTTAAATAATTAATGGGGCAAGACCTCCACAATAGAGTGCTAAATGACTAAGCAAAAAGGTTCGTTATTACACTTGAAACATCATATATTTGGTTTTTATAATCTGTTATAATGTTAGTTTTTTTTCCACCCTCTCTGATGAAAGAGGATGTAAACTCCTACTTTCCTACTTGAAATTGATGATTTCTTTATGTAAATGACACTTATGATTGGCTGGCCTCAACACTCAACACTCAATAAAATAAAATACAAATATATGGAATATGTAGAATGTGGAATATAATAAGAATAAAAGTATCATGAGGTCACCTTTAATTAATATTTATAGTATCTGAGAATAAAGTGAGCTCTTGCTGATGCTGTTGGGAATAATGAAGAGGACTAAAGAAAAAAACCCATACATTTCTATCAACTTAGGGCTGGGCGATATAGCTAAAAAATTTATCAACAATATAATGTTTCATATCGTTCGGTATCGATAATTATTGACATTTTTTATAACCTTTTTTAAAACAAAGAGCTATAGAAAAAAATGTTTAAATTTAACCACTGTATTTTTAAATTAACCCAATTTATTGAGGCAAACAACAAATATTTTTTTGTTTTAACAATCAAACACAAAATAAAAATTAAACAAATATCTAATTTCTAATGTTTTATATGCAGATTAAATAGGTTTTAAGGAAACTTTTGTCTTGTCTCCCAAGGCCACTGGAGGGCGCAATGAGCAAAATAATGCAGCACATTTAAATTGTCAACGCAAGGAAGTAACTCTATAAAAACGTGCATTACATCTAAATTAACTCATAAAAATCAAATATAATTTCTTAAATTGCATAAACAATTATGAACAAAACAGCATCATGTATTTATGCATTGCTTAATCCAAAGAGCCGAAGCACCATTCACACAGATTACATTTGAAAACATATGAGACGCAGTGAAAAGGAATAAACCTCCACAAATTTGTGACGTGTTTCCTAAAAGTTTAAACTGTTTTAACTTTGCATGGCTACATCTCTTGTGAGTGCAGCAGTTATATTTGTCCGTCTAAAAAATGTGCTGAATATGCGTTCTGTGTGAATGGCTTGGTTTCGGTTTAAACCCATTCAAGATCTTCTACGCATTGAGCTTCTATATTTCTCTAATATTTTGAATGAATAACACAGCAGCGGCGCGTCTCGTGGTCTAGACTTATAAAATATTAAAATGCAACAACGTCACTTACATCATCACCGCATCTCATGCTCCACTGATGACGCTCCCTGACGCACTCCTAACATTGCAAATGTTTATTTTAAATTCAACTAATATTCATTATTTACAATCTCCTCATCACAGGCAGGCACAGCACTCATTTCAGCATGTGTTTGTGTGTGCCGTCTGCGTCACTCAGAGCACGTGCCTATATCGTGCGCTATATCGAACATTTTTTTTCTATCGTTATCGAAGAAGGTGTACCGTCGATAAATATCGATACCGTTTTATCACCCAGGCCTATATCAACTACACGGCCAAGAGTATGTGGACACCTCCTTCTAATGCATGGGTTTGGCTTTTCGCTTTTCCAGTAACTTTTATACTACACCACACAATGACGTTCTAGAGAACTGTGTGCTTCTCAAGAACTAAGAACTAATGGCAATCTGAATAAGCCTAATTATACAGGGAGCCCGGAAGACCAAACAGTTCCTCAGTCCTTGTGAAAATCTGTATATCAAGTGCTGTGAAACATCTAAGGCTGCCAAGTGAAGCACGTCAGTGAATGTCACAGTTTTGCATCCTGCTCTGAAACCGAAAGATTTATGCATTCAGTTCGAATGGTAATCGAACGGAATTGCAGCTGTTATTTTGGTCGCACATGCACACCACTTATGTGCACCCCTGGTAATGGAAAAAAATCTGATTCTTATTGATGTTAAGTGACACATTCATAATATACAGTATGTTATTAAATTTTGCAATTTCTTGCCAATTAAATATTTTTGAGCTAAGCATTAGAAAAAAAAAATGCAAACATACGGCAAATAACATGATCAAGCCTATGTTTTAGAAAAAAAACTACCCTGCAGAATAAGAACATTATTCATCAAACTGTTTATATAAGTATCACAGTCTCTGACTATAAACTCAAAAGTTGATGGCTTGAGGGTAACCAATTCAAATACAAAACAGACATTATTCGCAAATGGTTTGCGACCCTATCAAACTATTAAGTGTTTTATTTAATTAGTGTTCCTACAAACGTCTGTAACATGTAGAACTTGTAAGAGCGCATGGCTACAGGCTATTAAGATTATTAAAAAAAACGATTAAAAAAAAACCTTTAAGATTTTCTTTCTTTCTATGACTTTTTCATGGAGAAAACTAAAATTCTTTAATTTCCCTGACTGTCAGTACAGAGAAGTACTTCAAAACGGTGTCTACAAACCTCTTTTCAACCAGTCTGCATTTGAATTGACAACGTTTTGAGGTAATTTGAGGTTTTGTTTTTCTGAGGACATTATACCAACCCATGGCCAATAATAGTAGTTTACAGCTCCTGGTTCGAGACCAGCAGGTTTTAGAAGCCGGTGCAGAGCAGATTTTTCTGCCCACAGCTATTTTTCTTTCAGTGGAAATATGTAGAATGAGGATGAGATTGCATATAGGTTTCAGCACCAGGGGTTGTACAATCGTCTAAAAGACTTTCTGGAAGACAGAAGGAGAGTTCTGATGATTTAGTGAGGCGTACTTTGTTAATACGATGGACACAGCGTCGTTTAGGATGCTCTCTCCAAACACCAGCATATTGAGCACAGGATCCACATTCAGAGCGTTAAATATGGCGATAGTGGCGACCGGATCCACAGCGGAGATCAGAGACCCAAATGCAAAACTGGAGGGGGGAAAAAGGGGGAAAATGAAGACACAGCCTCTCATAGTTTTGCTCAAAACTGCACAAGCAATATTCTCACCTGTCTGTCATTGTCATCTTGTAAATAACATCAGCCTATTCAAGAGACACATGGAAACATAACAGTCATAATTGTTGAGAAATCATACTAAAGGAGCTGTTAAGGTGTGCCAACTAGTCTAACTAGACGAACCACTTAATGAACTCACTTACACGTCTGTTTAGATGGAAAGACATGAGAAAAGCAGTTGATGCCTAACAAAACAGTAAGAAGATACCTGGCCCAGGAAATAGATTCCCCCTCCCACGATGAAGGCTGAGATCGCTGTTCCAAAGACAGCAAATAACGTGATCGAGCCTATGTTCTGGAAGAAATTCCCCTGCGGAATAAGAACTTGACTGATCAATCTGTTCAAATAACTCATCTCAGTATCACTGTATGTCTCTGAATACTGACTTGGCATGAGGGCAACCAATACTACCACAGAACGATTAATAGTGTTTTATTTCATTAGTCTTTCCTTCAAATTTCTACACTGACCAGTTCAGTTCACCCAGTGAAGGATTCATCGGACAGTTTTAAACTGAGTTGGGATTCAGATTCTTTCTTCTCTTATGTATGGCTGTTTTTTTTTTTAATGATTAAAATTACAGTATTTTTTACCTTATGTAATGAGTATCCAGACTCAAAAATTATTGGTGGTAAAAGTAATAGGAAAAACATATTGGGACGAAACATCTCTTCTTCCTGCGAAAGAAAGAAAGAAAGAAAAATGACCAAGTGTACTTGAACAAACAGACTCACATTTTGTGTTTCATTCTGGATACGGTTCATATAGAGTTTAATATAATGTTGTTGTTATTATTAATATTAATAACACAGTTGACTGTTTTGTTTTGTTTTACACTTCCTTTTTAAGTGTTTTTTTTTGTTTGTTTTTTTCATTTTAACAGATTTTTTTATTATTATTATTTGTGACCCTGGAGCACAAAACCAGTCATAAGTAGCACAGGTATATTTGTAGCAATAGCCAAAAAAACATTGTATGGGTCAAAATAATAGATTTTTATTTTATGCCAAAAATCATTAGGATATTAAAGGGGTCATATGATGTTGCTAAAAAGAACATTATGTTGTGTATTTGGTGTAATGAAATGTGTTTATGCGGTTTAAGGTTAAAAAAAAACACATTATTTTCCACATACTGTACATTATTGTTTCTCCTCTATGCCCCGCCTTTCTGAAACGCGTCAATTTTTACAAAGCTCATCGGTCTGAAAAGCGAGGTGTGCTCTGATTGGCCAGCTATCCAGTGCATTGTGATTGGCCGAATACCTCAAGCATGTGACGGAAATTTTACGCCCCTTAACATACTGTGATGCCCTGTCCGGCCGGAGCGACGAGACAAAAACATTAAAACCCATTATAAACGAGGCATTTGTTGCATCCAGTGGGGACATAATTACGGATTATAATGACTTATACTGTCTTTTTACG
>NW_015539859.1:58479-77634 GCF_001515605.1 Sinocyclocheilus anshuiensis
CATTTAAATTGTCAACGCAAGGAAGTAACTCTATAAAAACGTGCATTACATCTAAATTAACTCATAAAAATCAAATATAATTTCTTAAATTGCATAAACAATTATGAACAAAACAGCATCATGTATTTATGCATTGCTTAATCCAAAGAGCCGAAGCACCATTCACACAGATTACATTTGAAAACATATGAGACGCAGTGAAAAGGAATAAACCTCCACAAATTTGTGACGTGTTTCCTAAAAGTTTAAACTGTTTTAACTTTGCATGGCTACATCTCTTGTGAGTGCAGCAGTTATATTTGTCCGTCTAAAAAATGTGCTGAATATGCGTTCTGTGTGAATGGCTTGGTTTCGGTTTAAACCCATTCAAGATCTTCTACGCATTGAGCTTCTATATTTCTCTAATATTTTGAATGAATAACACAGCAGCGGCGCGTCTCGTGGTCTAGACTTATAAAATATTAAAATGCAACAACGTCACTTACATCATCACCGCATCTCATGCTCCACTGATGACGCTCCCTGACGCACTCCTAACATTGCAAATGTTTATTTTAAATTCAACTAATATTCATTATTTACAATCTCCTCATCACAGGCAGGCACAGCACTCATTTCAGCATGTGTTTGTGTGTGCCGTCTGCGTCACTCAGAGCACGTGCCTATATCGTGCGCTATATCGAACATTTTTTTTCTATCGTTATCGAAGAAGGTGTACCGTCGATAAATATCGATACCGTTTTATCACCCAGGCCTATATCAACTACACGGCCAAGAGTATGTGGACACCTCCTTCTAATGCATGGGTTTGGCTTTTCCAGTGAAGACTAACTTTTATACTACACCACACAATGACGTTCTAGAGAACTGTGTGCTTCTCAAGAACTAACTGAATGTGGCAATCTGAATAAGCCTAATTATACAGGGAGCCCGGAAGACCAAACAGTTCCTCAGTCCTTGTGAAAATCTGTATATCAAGTGCTGTGAAACATCTAAGGCTGCCAAGTGAAGCACGTCAGTGAATGTCACAGTTTTGCATCCTGCTCTGAAACCGAAAGATTTATGCATTCAGTTCGAATGGTAATCGAACGGAATTGCAGCTGTTATTTTGGTCGCACATGCACACCACTTATGTGCACCCCTGGTAATGGAAAAAAATCTGATTCTTATTGATGTTAAGTGACACATTCATAATATACAGTATGTTATTAAATTTTGCAATTTCTTGCCAATTAAATATTTTTGAGCTAAGCATTAGAAAAAAAAAATGCAAACATACGGCAAATAACATGATCAAGCCTATGTTTTAGAAAAAAAACTACCCTGCAGAATAAGAACATTATTCATCAAACTGTTTATATAAGTATCACAGTCTCTGACTATAAACTCAAAAGTTGATGGCTTGAGGGTAACCAATTCAAATACAAAACAGACATTATTCGCAAATGGTTTGCGACCCTATCAAACTATTAAGTGTTTTATTTAATTAGTGTTCCTACAAACGTCTGTAACATGTAGAACTTGTAAGAGCGCATGGCTACAGGCTATTAAGATTATTAAAAAAAACGATTAAAAAAAAACCTTTAAGATTTTCTTTCTTTCTATGACTTTTTCATGGAGAAAACTAAAATTCTTTAATTTCCCTGACTGTCAGTACAGAGAAGTACTTCAAAACGGTGTCTACAAACCTCTTTTCAACCAGTCTGCATTTGAATTGACAACGTTTTGAGGTAATTTGAGGTTTTGTTTTTCTGAGGACATTATACCAACCCATGGCCAATAATAGTAGTTTACAGCTCCTGGTTCGAGACCAGCAGGTTTTAGAAGCCGGTGCAGAGCAGATTTTTCTGCCCACAGCTATTTTTCTTTCAGTGGAAATATGTAGAATGAGGATGAGATTGCATATAGGTTTCAGCACCAGGGGTTGTACAATCGTCTAAAAGACTTTCTGGAAGACAGAAGGAGAGTTCTGATGATTTAGTGAGGCGTACTTTGTTAATACGATGGACACAGCGTCGTTTAGGATGCTCTCTCCAAACACCAGCATATTGAGCACAGGATCCACATTCAGAGCGTTAAATATGGCGATAGTGGCGACCGGATCCACAGCGGAGATCAGAGACCCAAATGCAAAACTGGAGGGGGGAAAAAGGGGGAAAATGAAGACACAGCCTCTCATAGTTTTGCTCAAAACTGCACAAGCAATATTCTCACCTGTCTGTCATTGTCATCTTGTAAATAACATCAGCCTATTCAAGAGACACATGGAAACATAACAGTCATAATTGTTGAGAAATCATACTAAAGGAGCTGTTAAGGTGTGCCAACTAGTCTAACTAGACGAACCACTTAATGAACTCACTTACACGTCTGTTTAGATGGAAAGACATGAGAAAAGCAGTTGATGCCTAACAAAACAGTAAGAAGATACCTGGCCCAGGAAATAGATTCCCCCTCCCACGATGAAGGCTGAGATCGCTGTTCCAAAGACAGCAAATAACGTGATCGAGCCTATGTTCTGGAAGAAATTCCCCTGCGGAATAAGAACTTGACTGATCAATCTGTTCAAATAACTCATCTCAGTATCACTGTATGTCTCTGAATACTGACTTGGCATGAGGGCAACCAATACTACCACAGAACGATTAATAGTGTTTTATTTCATTAGTCTTTCCTTCAAATTTCTACACTGACCAGTTCAGTTCACCCAGTGAAGGATTCATCGGACAGTTTTAAACTGAGTTGGGATTCAGATTCTTTCTTCTCTTATGTATGGCTGTTTTTTTTTTTAATGATTAAAATTACAGTATTTTTTACCTTATGTAATGAGTATCCAGACTCAAAAATTATTGGTGGTAAAAGTAATAGGAAAAACATATTGGGACGAAACATCTCTTCTTCCTGCGAAAGAAAGAAAGAAAGAAAAATGACCAAGTGTACTTGAACAAACAGACTCACATTTTGTGTTTCATTCTGGATACGGTTCATATAGAGTTTAATATAATGTTGTTGTTATTATTAATATTAATAACACAGTTGACTGTTTTGTTTTGTTTTACACTTCCTTTTTAAGTGTTTTTTTTTGTTTGTTTTTTTCATTTTAACAGATTTTTTTATTATTATTATTTGTGACCCTGGAGCACAAAACCAGTCATAAGTAGCACAGGTATATTTGTAGCAATAGCCAAAAAAACATTGTATGGGTCAAAATAATAGATTTTTATTTTATGCCAAAAATCATTAGGATATTAAAGGGGTCATATGATGTTGCTAAAAAGAACATTATGTTGTGTATTTGGTGTAATGAAATGTGTTTATGCGGTTTAAGGTTAAAAAAAAACACATTATTTTCCACATACTGTACATTATTGTTTCTCCTCTATGCCCCGCCTTTCTGAAACGCGTCAATTTTTACAAAGCTCATCGGTCTGAAAAGCGAGGTGTGCTCTGATTGGCCAGCTATCCAGTGCATTGTGATTGGCCGAATACCTCAAGCATGTGACGGAAATTTTACGCCCCTTAACATACTGTGATGCCCTGTCCGGCCGGAGCGACGAGACAAAAACATTAAAACCCATTATAAACGAGGCATTTGTTGCATCCAGTGGGACATAATTACGGATTATAATGACTTATACTGTCTTTTTACGCGTTGCGTTGCATCGCGCTGCGCAAACATAAAACCATGTCTGCATTTGTGATCAGAGAAACGACAAACAACAAGTGCTACTCTACACTGCTCAAAACTCGTGTTTGAATCATCAGTGGCAAATCCTCCAGCACTGCTAAGAACTTCATTTGGACAACTTTAAAGACGATTTTCTCAGTATTTTGATTTTTTTGCACCCTCAGATTCCAGATTTTCAAATCGTTGTACCAAATATTGTCCTATCCTAATAAACCATACATCAATGGAAAGCTTATTTATTCAGCTTTCAGATGATGTATAATTCTCAATGTCAAAAAATTGACCCTTATGACTGGTTTTGTGGTCCATTTTAGTTTCGTTATTTGTTCTTTCATTATTTTCACATTATCATTTTAAATTAAAACAAATTATTTTAAACTTTATATATAAAGATTATTTTCAGTATTTTCTTTATTCTCATGTACAGTAAGACACTCTGAATTACTTATTCTGAATTAAATGTGTTGTATAAAACACTTTCCCTGCCTACACACACACACACACTGTCAGAGAATGAGTGTGTGTGTAATGTGTTTGTGAGCATTTGTGTACATAGATACATGTGCGTGTAAATACATACATTATACTTGAGCAGAACTGTGTTTCTGTGAAAATAATGCCAGGCACATAGACACACTTCATGCATGTAACCACCAGTGCACCACATTTCGTCATTTGCATGCTCTCATTCTTCAAGTTCCTGTGCAGGGAGGCCTTGCTGCTCCACATTCTCTTTCAGTTCCACAATGATCTAACACTTTTGGCAATCATTGAGGGGAAAAAAAGCTACTTTTTGGTTCATAACAGTTTCGAACAATTCATGGGACCAGTCTTCAGAACAGCACAGGAATATTAGAGGAATTAGGATTTGTGTAGATGTTAAAGCACATGAACCCAAGGCTCTGCATGAGAGCTAAAGTCAGTGGCTGGTGGCTGCTAACCAAGCGCTCCAGCACGTCGCAACAATCAGTGATAATGCAGCACTTCTTCTGCTCGCAGCAAATTAGGAGTTTATGGAGGCAAAAGTCATAGTTAATGGTTTGTTAAAAGCGAGAAATTGACCTTAAAATAAAGTGCGACTGAAATCTTAAAAGCAATGCATATGAATCGAGCGGTTTATTCCAAGTCTTCTGCAGAGACACCATCACTTTATATGATGAACAAATATAATTTAGATTTGTATTCACATATAAACGTTGAACACGCATTTGGATACATGGTTTATTTTTATGATGTCTTCATGAACTTTTTTGGAAGTTTTGGTATAATGGAATTTCAATGGAGGGATATAAATCTTTCGGGTTTCATTAAAAATGCATTCCTTTGTGTTCTGAAAATGAACAAAAGTCTTATGAGTTTGGAACATTTTTATTTTTGGGTTAACGGTCCCTTTAATGGAGGGGAATATTCACTCTTGGTGTGAGTAAGTCTTTTGTGGAATGTCTCATGTGAGCAGTATTAAAAGGAGCTGCACACGAAAAGCGCTTCAAATCAACCACTTAACAGGTTCCACTTCTGTTAGCATGCTGCCTCAGGAGCCTGTGTAGACAGCAGACAACGTATCGGCCGACTAGGGCTCGATTTCAGCCGACACCAAACATGGACATCACATGTACAACACACCAACAACACTGCATTTGAATGTGACTGACTGTGATCACTGCGACTATATTCAGTATTAATAACTGTGTATTCCTTGTGTATACTGTGCATAGTGTAAATGTGTATATTGTTATTTATGTATGTTGTCAATTGTGTACATCTTGGTTTTGCTGCCACGGTGTAGAGAACTAGACCTAAGAATTTCACCGCCGGCACACAATGTGTGAAAGAGATTTGATTTGATACAAAGTTTTGACAAGGCACGAGTTCTGAACTGAGCATATGGGCCAATGGGTGAAGGTGCATCTGTAGCAGTGACAGGAGAACAGCATGTCGTCGCCTCAGGAGGACAAGCTGCTGGCAAGAACCAGCATGTTATTCTGAGGTTAGTCTGAATCAATCAATCAGTTTTTTTTTGTTTGTTTTTTTAGCTGAAATAAGTCAGAGATCATCATTAGTATGTTTTTAACTCAAATGTACCATTCCACTTAATTTTCAAAATCACATGACATTACACCAGGGGCGTTTCCTCTGAGGAGGCAAGGGAGGCAGTGCCTCCTCAAAATATTGGATGAGAAAAAAAATGTAGTACAAAAATAAAACCGCCAATATTACAAAATATAATATTAAAAAGTGTATAAATCACTCGTTTTTCTAAAGAAACATTGTGCAACAGCGACACCAGCAGGTAAAGTAACATCGGGAGTCCACGTCTCTCGCCTCCCCTCAGCCCATTGAGTTTTAACAGACAACTCACACACTTTGACACTTTGATATAATCACTTTGTTATGTCAAAATGCGACTTAAAATGGCCTGAAAACATGATCTGTGGGAGTTTTTAGTGAGTAATCAGCTTGGTGAAATTTAAAGTAAATCTTTGTGTCTGTGACCAATATTTACCGAACTTATATTATTACTTATATATTAGTATTATTACAGACTACTGAAATTTTGGTATCATGATAACACTACTTTATGTAGACTATAATATGTATAAACCTTCTTTCAGTGAAATCTTACAATTCAATTGACACTCCTAATTGAGATTGTAGATAGAGTGTCAATGGTCCATTGAGAGATAGGTGGCGGTAATGCACTTATAAGTATGCGATCCACCGTAAAGCAAGAAGATGATGACGGCTCTCACGCACCGGCTGTTGAGAACGTGCTCAGGACAGTTCAGACATTGTGGTGAATCAAGAGGTAAAAAAACGATATAAATACTGTTCAGTTTCTTGCACAGACCGATCATTTTGTGTCTTTACACATCAATGTATCGTCACGAGCCGCAGGGTTTAATTTGGTTTTGTCTGTGTATGTTTTTTTTACTCTCAAAGCCGTGATTCCCATCCACTTCCATTATATGACTGACAGACTGCAACGGTTTGAGTTAAAAATCTTTGTTTGTGTTCTACTGAAGAAACAAAGTCACCTACATCTTGGATGCCCTGGGGGTAAGCAGACAAACATCACATTTTCATTTTTGGGTGAACTATCCTTTTAAGCTGTTAGACCAGGGCTGCGTTCAGCCCTGACAAAAACTGTCCAAAACGTTTTTTTTAAACGGAAACGATGGTGCGTTGAACACCCTGTTCTGATGACGCAAGAGTTGCAAAACATTGGGCAAGCTGTCTCTTTAATACCGTGTGGTTCACATACACGTTGCTGCTGATTGGGCTGACATGTTTGACACACCCACCAAACAAGAGAAAACACATCTCAAACCCCGTTGCACACCGCTTCCAGGAAACATGTCGTTCAAACCGGAAACCGTAGCAAAACGGTGCACACCGGTTTGAGCTTGAACTTGCCCCAGGACTGTCCAAACTCAGTCCTGGAGGGCCGGTGTCCTGCAGAATTAAGCTCCAACTTGCCTCAACACACCTGACTGGAAGTTTCTATGCCTAGTAAAGAGCTTGATTAGCTGGTTCAGGTGTGTTTAATTAGGGTTGGAGCTAAACTCTGCAGGACACCGGCCCTCCAGGACTGAGTTTGGACAGCCCTGTGCTAGACAGTGTTCATGGTAAAACACGGTACAGTTGCATCTGTACATTTATACCGTGTAAAGCACAGATAAAAACAGACAGAAGTCTTTGGCCATTGCATACTTTTTTTGAGAGTCTTACGCCATGAGGACTGCACTTTTCAGAAGGTGTGTATATAGAAAGTTAAAAATAATTCCACTTTAAAAAAATTATTTTAACACTCTTGCATTCCGTTTCATTCCATCTCTCTCCATCCAGCTGTTACTGACGGTGCCCTAAGAAAAGCACCTGGCTGTGCTCAGATGAGCCACATTTACATACCGTCTTGCAAAATGACATCTTTTCAAAACCGACTAGTTGGCTGCCAGAAAGACTAGTCAGTTTTTTAAATATGGAGATCTGTACATTATGTGCCGACTAGAAACACCTGCTCACGCCACATCTCTAGAATCAGTGCTCTATAAAGAGTTGAAGCGCAGTTTAGAGGGAATGAAGCAGAGACACGCTCCAGTTGAGCTGCTCATCGAGAGGGTCTCTGGTTACCGAAACAGAGAACTGAGGGGCCCTCTTGACCTTTAGACTTCCTGAAACAAAAGGAAGCTCTGTACTCACAGTGGCCGGCGTCACCTCACATCCCAGCCAAAAATGTTAATTAAGGCCCGAAACAGAGAGAGAGAGATGAAAAGGTGGAGAGAGGAAAAGAAAAGAGAGGCAGGCATGAGAGGAAAACGGGAGCTAGAGAAAGAAACAAAGACACTGGGATGTGGAGAGAATGAAACAGGAGACAGAAAGAGAGTGAAAAAAGAGAGGAAGGGAAGGGGGAGGCACCGGAGAGAAAGATGTACGGCACATGGAATGATTTCCTCTGCTTGCAAAGCTAAAGTTCCAGCATGTTTAGGAAAATCTCATTAAATCATGTACAGGTTACATTGGAATGAATGAATGAATCTCATTACTATGTCAAGATTTCTTTTTTTTTTTTCTTAATTCTGGTTATTTTCCATGGTAATTCTCAATATCAATACATATATCTTTGATCATGTGAAACAAATGGCTGGACAACTTATTATTGTTATTTTTATTATTAAGAGATTATTATTATCCCTAGTTGATATTTGTGGGCCATACCTGATAAATAAATATGGTAACACTTTACTTGAAGGGGTGTGCATAAGACTGACATGGCACCTTCATAATCATGACATGACACTGTTAATGAATATGAAGGAGGTTTTATATGTCAGTCTTATGCACACCCCTTCAAGTAAAGTGTTACCATAAATATTTGCAATCTACAAATGGAATGTGTTTACTATGGTCAAATGCACATTATGCACATTATAGCTATTAGGTGGCATTATACTGCAAACATGCATTTTCCTAATCATATGTTAAATAACATATTCATGTTCATATTTATCTTACAGATGCCATTTCCATGCGTCAACCTGAGGTTGGATGTCTAGACCAAGGCAAGGCCACAACGGCAATGACTCACTGGCCACTCCTCAGTGTATTTGCACCGATCTCTTTTTTTCACCACTCCCATTAACAAATATAGTTCATCACTGTTTCATATTTGAGGACATAAGGTTGCTATTAGCAGGAACGTTTGATGCTAATCACAGACGTGGGCGTTTTTGCTCACAGTGCATTGCATTTGTAAAAGTCTTTACTGTCACTTTTAATCAACTGAATGCACTCTGAAGCATTGAAAAAATTAAGTTTTGCACAGTAGTGTACATGAACAAAACTTCATAGCACTTTTTCAACAAATCTTACATCAACATGCAAAAACACACTGGCTTAGTAAGATAAGAGCCTCCACAACCTGCCACAACCTGAAATCCCAACACAAGAGATCACAGGAGATGGGAGCAGGTCTAAAGGATAACTTGTGATTGGATTACCAAAGGCTGATGTTAATACCAGGAATAAACGGGGCAAAAACCAAACCTTCAGACAGAGCAAAGAGCTTCATCTGTGGTTTATAACGATGACGAGATGATCATACCTTCCAGTTGGCCAACTGCTGCGACTCGATGATCTTGATAAACGCTCCCATCAGAATCCCTGCAAAACAAAAGCCAAATACAAACTACCGTCAAACTTAAACAAAATAAATTAGCTGCTATGTGAATTATTAACAAAAGAAAAAGCTAAATGAACCAGGAGGAACAACATTTTGTTGTTTGTGACAATGCTAGCCAAATATACAGTTGTGCTCATAAGTTTACACACCCCTTGCAGAATATGCAAAATGTTGATAATTTTCACAGAATAAGAGGGATCATGAAAATTGCATGTTATTTTTTTATTTAGTACGGTCTTGAATAAGCTATTTCACATAGCAGATGTTTACATATATACTCCACAAGACAAAATAATAAGTGGATTTATAAAAATGACCCTGTTCAAAAGTTTACATACCCTTGAATATTAATACTGCGTGTCATTTCCTGGGTGATCCACGACTGTTTTTCTGTTTTGTGATAGTTGTTCATGAGTCCCTTGTTTGTTCTGAACAGTTAAACTGCCTGCTGTTCTTCAGAAAAATCCTCCAGCTCCTGCACATTCTTCAGTTTTCCAGCATCTTCTGCATATCTGAACCCTTTCCAGCAGTGACTGTGTGATTTTGAGATCCATCTTTTCACACCGAGGACAATTGAGGGACTCAAACATAACTATTACAAAAGGTCAAAATATTGACTGATGCCCAAGAAGGAAACAGTGCTTTAAGAGCCGGGGGGTGAAAACTTTTTGAACAGGATGATCAGGGTAAATTGTCCTTATTTTGTCTTCTGGGAAACATGTATGTATTTATGTTGTGTCTGAGTGCAGTACATAATGAAAAAATATGATCTTTAATCAAAATAAGAAAAATGTACACATCATCATCCTGGCTCTTAATGCATCGTGTTTCCTTCTTGGGCATCAGTCAATGTTTTGACCTTTTGTAATAGTTGTGTTTGAGTCCCTCAGTTGTCCTCAGTTTGAAAAGATGGATCTCAAAATCACACAGTCACTGCTGGAAAGGGTTCAGATATGCAGAAAATGCTGGAAAACTGAAGAATCTGCAGGCAGTTTAACTGTTCAAGACAAACAAGGGACTCATGAACAACTATCACAAAACAGAAAAACAGTCATGGATCACCCAGGAAATGACACGCAGTATTAATATTCAAGGGTATGTAAACTTTTGAACAGGGTCATTTTTATAAATTCACTTATTATTTTGTCTTGTGGAGTATATATAAACATCTGTTATGTGAAACGGCTTATTCAAGACCGTACTAAATCAAAAATTAACATGCAATTTCCATGATCCCTCTTATTCTGTGAAAATTATCAAAATTATCAACATTCTTCAAGTGGCGTGTAAACTTATGAGCACTAAAGAGATAGTTCACCTAAAAGATGAAAAAGATGAAAATTTCTGTGAAACATAAAAAAATATATTTTTAAAGATTTTTTTTTTCTTTAATAAACCCTAAGGTAGCTCCGTTTTTTATTTTTGCCAGGGATGAACTTCTGAGGGATAGAATTTTTGAAAATTTTTGAAAATTACACATGATCTACAAACTTTACACAGTGTGTGCCATTAAGTCTGTAAGTCTATCCCTCATGGCCTTGTTTTCATACTCGTAAAATTCAATGTATCATCATGAAAGTCAATGGTAACCAAAACTGTTCAGAAAAATATCTTCTTTCTTCCCACAAAAGAAAGTAAGTCATACAGGCTTGACAGGCTTGGAAGGTGAGTAAATGATGAGAGATTTGTGATGTTTTGGTGGCCTAACTCGTTTACTCTGTGTACTCTGTGAATAGGCTTGCACGCTAAGAGGAACTGATCAATCCACACACAATCTTAGAGGAACTACATTGGTATTCATTCAGGTTCAGACTCAGGTTTCACAACACTGTGAAACACGACAGGCGAGCGTAAACCATTACATATTTTCTGTGATAATTAATTACTTCACTGCTTCCCACGAATGGAATATGTGTGTGTGCTTCATATCAGTTCGTCCACTCCCGTTCTTGTCCTCTCTGTATCTTAATGCAGGTCTATTCATTATTGATCAGTTAATTTATTGCTCATAAAACAGAGTGATCTCATTTCTAAAGACACACTGTCTGGTCACTTGCAACAGGAACACAAGCTGTTTTGTGACGAACTTCTGTTTTTATTATTATGACTGGCTGACCCAAATACTTCACCAGCATTGAATGGAACAGTTTAAAGTGTTACCGCTAAAAGTTCCCGAGAATGAGATCATAAAGTCACTTACCCAGAGAAACCACAGCCACACTCTCAGGCAAAAAGTGCAGCTTGAATTTGATCAGCAGGTGCACCAATACAATACAGATACCTGAGAAAATAAAACAAATATATACATATAGCAAACTGACATAAAAACCTTAGGCATAGTTTCCTACAAAAAGGGTTACCACAATTATAGTTACTGCAATAATACTGTGATATCTGGGTATTAGCACCGAAGTCAGAAAATAAAATCAATGTTTATTACACTATTCAAATTAATGTATCATTATATTAATATAACAAGAAGTAAAGCACTACAATAATCATCTTAAAATTATTTGTAAATGTAAATTTAGATAAATATATAGGGAAAAAACATTTCAAAAGTTTGATTTTAATTTTATTATTTTTTTTCAAAAGTTAAATCAAAAGTGACAGCAAAAAACTTTTAGAATGTCACAAAAGATTTCTATTTCAAATCAGTGTTCTTTTGAACTTTCTATTCTTCAAGAAAAAAAAAGTATCATGGTTTCTGCAAAAATATTAAGCAGCACAACTGTTTTCAGCATTGATAATAATAAACATCAAATCAGCATATTATTATGATTTCTGAAGGATCACGTGACACTGAAGACTGGAGTAATTATGCTGAAAATACAGCTTTTATTACATTGTATACATTCAAATAGAAAACAGCTATTTTACATTGTAATAATATTTTACTGCATTTTTTATCAAATAAATGCCATCTTGGTGAGCGAGAAATGTCTTTCAAAAATATTCAAAAAAAATTTTGTCTTGTGGAGTATATATAAACATCTGTTATGTGAAACGGCTTATTCAAGACCGTACTAAATCAAAAATTAACATGCAATTTCCATGATCCCTCTTATTCTGTGAAAATTATCAACATTTTGCATATTCTTCAAGTGGCGTGTAAACTTATGAGCACTAAAGAGATAGTTCACCTAAAAGATGAAAATGTTTCATCTTTCTGTGAAACATAAAAAAATATATTTTTAAAGATTTTTTTTTTCTTTAATAAACCATAAGGTAGCTCCGTTTTTTATTTTTGCCAGGGATGAACTTCTGAGGGATAGAATTTTTGAAAATTTTTGAAAATTACACATGATCTACAAACTTTACACAGTGTGTGCCATTAAGTCTGTAAGTCTATCCCTCATGGCCTTGTTTTCATACTCGTAAAATTCAATGTATCATCATGAAAGTCAATGGTAACCAAAACTGTTCAGAAAAATATCTTCTTTCTTCCCACAAAAGAAAGTAAGTCATACAGGCTTGGCATGACTTCAAGGTGAGTAAATGATGAGAGATTTGTGATGTTTTGGTGGCCTAACTCGTTTACTCTGTGAATATCTACAATAGGCTTGCACGCTAAGAGGAACTGATCAATCCACACACAATCTTAGAGGAACTACATTGGTATTCATTCAGGTTCAGACTCAGGTTTCACAACACTGTGAAACACGACAGGCGAGCGTAAACCATTACATATTTTCTGTGATAATTAATTACTTCACTGCTTCCCACGAATGGAATATGTGTGTGTGCTTCATATCAGTTCGTCCACTCCCGTTCTTGTCCTCTCTGTATCTTAATGCAGGTCTATTCATTATTGATCAGTTAATTTATTGCTCATAAAACAGAGTGATCTCATTTCTAAAGACACACTGTCTGGTCACTTGCAACAGGAACACAAGCTGTTTTGTGACGAACTTCTGTTTTTATTATTATGACTGGCTGACCCAAATACTTCACCAGCATTGAATGGAACAGTTTAAAGTGTTACCGCTAAAAGTTCCCGAGAATGAGATCATAAAGTCACTTACCCAGAGAAACCACAGCCACACTCTCAGGCAAAAAGTGCAGCTTGAATTTGATCAGCAGGTGCACCAATACAATACAGATACCTGAGAAAATAAAACAAATATATACATATAGCAAACTGACATAAAAACCTTAGGCATAGTTTCCTACAAAAAGGGTTACCACAATTATAGTTACTGCAATAATACTGTGATATCTGGGTATTAGCACCGAAGTCAGAAAATAAAATCAATGTTTATTACACTATTCAAATTAATGTATCATTATATTAATATAACAAGAAGTAAAGCACTACAATAATCATCTTAAAATTATTTGTAAATGTAAATTTAGATAAATATATAGGGAAAAAACATTTCAAAAGTTTGATTTTAATTTTATTATTTTTTTTCAAAAGTTAAATCAAAAGTGACAGCAAAAAACTTTTAGAATGTCACAAAAGATTTCTATTTCAAATCAGTGTTCTTTTGAACTTTCTATTCTTCAAGAAAAAAAAAGTATCATGGTTTCTGCAAAAATATTAAGCAGCACAACTGTTTTCAGCATTGATAATAATAAACATCAAATCAGCATATTATTATGATTTCTGAAGGATCACGTGACACTGAAGACTGGAGTAATTATGCTGAAAATACAGCTTTTATTACATTGTATACATTCAAATAGAAAACAGCTATTTTACATTGTAATAATATTTTACTGCATTTTTTATCAAATAAATGCCATCTTGGTGAGCGAGAAATGTCTTTCAAAAATATTCAAAAAAATCTTACTGACCTCCAACTTTTGAACAGCATTATATGAGTAATAAAGGTTACATCTGTATGCTTTTTTGGTTATTATTTATTTATTTATTTACATGTTTGTATATGTGCTTCTTCAATGTCTTTTTTGTCCGTTTTAAATTAGGCGTTTTGTGTTTAAAATCATAAAAAATACAATAAACAACAAATAAAAACCACTTTTCCATAAACACTATCATATGTCTATGTTCATCACAGGAAGACGCATCACCGCAGAGGGCCGATCCCAAAACATCAACACGTAACCCGACACCTCTGAGCTTCTAAATGACACAAAAAACATACCACGGGTTTCACTGTGACGTCACTGATTCAGTGGTGTCGGATACACAAAACAAAACCTTAGCAACGGAGGAGGAGCCAGCCGTCTTATTAAAGTCATGGAAATGACTCCAGATAATTAATAGAAAATGAGTTTCAGCTGGTTTTGTTGATAGAGACTTATATATCTGCCAAACCAATTCATCCAAAGAGATCTAGTTCTGTATACACTAGCTATAGCTATCATAATATAACACTTCAAGTTATTGTGTTGTTCGTCAGTAATATGCAAAAAAAAAAATTTATGTCTACTGTCACCAGGGCCAACGCACACATTATTTGTCAAAGGTTTGGGGTCAGTAATATTTTTTTAATGTTTTTGAAAGTCTCTTATGCTCAACAAGGCTGCATTTATTTGTAAGTATTTGCATTTATATTATTACAATTTAAAATAGCTGTTTTCTGTGAATATATATTTAACTGTAATTTATTCCTGTGATGCGCAGCTGAATTTTCAGCATCATTACTGCACTCTGCAGTGTCACATGATCTTCAGAAATCATTCTAATATGCTGATTTACTGCTCAAGAAACATTTCTGATTATTATCAATGTTGAAAACAGCAGTGCTGCTTCATATTTTTTTTTTAAACTGTGATATTTTATAGAAGATTCAAAAGAACAACTATTTAAAACAGGTTTAAAAAAAAAAAAAAGCCTTTACTGTCACTTTTTTTCAATTTAATGTGCCCTTGCTGTACAAAAGTATGAATTTCTTTCAGTTAGAAATGTAACGATTCACTCAACTCACGATTCGATTCACAATTTTTTTTTAACAAAATGAGATTTAAGACAAATTATAAATTAAATGTGTCCTTTTATTATTGCTTGGACAAAATACTGTACGTTTCTTTGAGAAATTGAAATACAGTATATAATAATATACTAATATAGCACTTGTAAATTATTGCTCTTTTGTTGGTTTTGATTGCTTCTATTGTCCTCATTTGTTAGTCGCTTTGGATAAAAGCGTTTGCTAATTAACAAAATTTAAATATAATGTAAATGTAAGTAACAAAGCTAAATTGAAATTTTAAAACAAGCCCCAAATCAAATAAATAACACAAATAAAATAAATATCTTCATATAAACAAACTAAACGGAAAAGAAGAAATACCATCTACACTTTTCTAAAGTCAGTAAGTTCCCCTCAGACATGCATTCATATAAACTCCTACCCCTAAATGAATCGCGATTTGTTTAGCATCTCAACCGATTTGAATCGTCACATATTTTAATCGATTTTCAACCGGCTTGCGGTTAATCGTTACATCCCTACTTTCAATCATTCAATCAATAAATATTGACACCAAAGTTTTTTTAAAAGTAGTGTATATATTTTATATAATCAGTGTTCGAACTATACCGTGGACTTTGGGGGAGCCCACTTGGTTTTTTTTTTATAACGGGGGGGGATGGGTCGTGCGCTTGCGCATGCCTCAAAAGAGGGCTTACAATGGCTTACAAAGATACATAACAGCTACAAGTGCATGCACTACTTGCTTTATGCAAGCACTATATATGATAAATCACTATACAGGATTTACCCTATTATACTTTATCGACACGAATTGATAGGTGAAACAACAAACAGCCATAATGTTAAATAGAGTTTCATGGGTGTAACTCACCCAAAAATGAAAACTGTTTGCTTACCAACATTCTTCAAAATCTCAAATTTTATGTCGGAACAATTTTTGGGTGAGTAAACGACATTGATGAGCACAATTTTTACCTTTTTGACATTATATTTCCATCATCGAAACTACCCCGGCAAAAGAAAAAAAGAAAAAAAAAATCAAAAGATATTTACTAATGGTAAACAAATGGACCCCATGATAAACAGGTGGCCTGGTCTGATAATGGCAAAAGGAAGCAGCGGTATATTTAACCCGACCTCTTAGTCTAAATCCTACTGTTTCACCGTATAATGGCATAGAGAATCATGTGCTTTTAACCTTGTTGCAACAGTCTGAGTAGGGATCTTTTCTATCCCAGCATGACAATACCCTTGTATAGACAAGCTTTACTGAGTCTGCAGGACGAGAACATGGCTGCCCAGACCTCAACCCCACTACACGCTTTGGAAATTAACTGGAACACCAGTCGCGCATCAGGCCCCATCATCGCCCAACATAATGGCGCTTACGTGTCTGAATGGAAGCTCATCTCTGCATTCATCTTCCAACATCTAGCAGAAAACCTTCCCAGAAGAGTTTAGCGGTTATGTTAAATATTCATAATCTTCAGGACTGTGTGTACCACTCACAAAGACAAAACGCTGACCATCTCCCATTAGCGGAATCGGTTTCTCTTAAGCGTTTAACATTTTCACAGACACTGTCCATCAGTCACGAACAATGAACAAATGCAGCTACAACCTGGAGAATTGAAATGCTTTGGATAATGTTCTGATGCTATAAAATCATAACTTCAGTTATTAAAAGAAAAGAAATATCACGGTGATAATAAAAATGATTTGTTAGGGGTTGCGTTTACAGATTTACTAAACTCATTTCTGGTCAAGCAAAATGTCACTAGACCCACTCATCGTCTTAATCATACACTAGACTTAATTATAGGGATGCACCGAAATTAAAATTCTTGGCCAAAGTCAAAACCGAACAAAATGAAACACTGGGCCGAATACCGAACACGTTTTTTTGAGTTTTTTCCCCCATGTATTTTGCCAGTTGTTTTCTCCATTGCATAAATTAAATAGCCAAAATGTGCTTTTTACTGTTTTGTCTTGCTTTTCAAAGAAAAAATCAATAATAAAAAAAAACATTTAAAAATATTTATCACGGAACATTTTTTAACATTCTAGCAGACATTATACCAACAAAGCACAATTTAACTTAAAATTAATAAGTTAGTAAAATAATATTTTTGGGCCATCAGACCCCCTTCTTGAATCAGGCATGTATTTTTTTTACTGTACAAATAAAAGCAGCCTTGCTGAGAAGAGACTTATTTTAAAACATTAGAAAATATTACAGATCCCAGTTTGAACACTATGTGTGTATGTTATAATAAATGTATTAACAGAGCTGTTGTAATTATTATTAGGGGCCAAGCACCGAAGGTGCAGTGGCACCTATTGTATCCGTTAGCGTCATTTTTCTTCTTCCGCCGCAAGTCTATGGCAGCCCATAGAACCGCTTGCGGGAAAGTTGTGAAATTTGGCACACTGATAGAGGACAGTCTCAACATTAACCTCAGCAAGTTTGGAGTCTCTAACTCCAACTCTCTAGCGCCACCACTTGTCCAAAATTTCAATTTCTTTATGCTAATAATTTTTGAACCATAAGGCACAAACTGAAAATTCTTTTTCCTTTGAATCCTTGGCTCATGCTGAGTCGAATTAACACCAAAATTCAAAAATCGCAAGGTTTAGTTTTTTCGCTATTTTTAATTGTTTGTAAAACCTACTTTTTCGAACTCGTCCTAGACGGTTTGTCTGATTCTCACCAAAATTGGCTCAGATCATCTTCAGACCATGCTGGCAAAAAGTTATGGAATTCAAGTTGATTTGTCCAACCGTTCTCGAATAACGCACGAAGGAATTCTACGAAAAGCACGTAAAAATGGATGTGAGGCTATATCTCCGCAACGGTTTGGCGTATTGAGACCAAACTTGGTGTGTGTTATAACAAGCATGACCTGAGACTACCTGATTTTCAACGGTCACTTTGTCGCGTCCAGTGTAGACAGACTTTTTAGCTGTTGCTGCGCGGCGTGACACGACAACTGTCGCGTCCGGTGTAGACACGGTGTCACTCTACGCTGGTTGCTATTTGATAGCGTCACGTCATTGTTCGGTACAGTTTATTCAGTCTTTTCTCTTATTCGAAAGAGCTTTTTTTGCTATTTTCGGTCAAATAATTTTGGTTGCCGAACAGAAATGACTAGCAGTATGGGCACAATCTTCTCTAATACATTAGATCCTGTCGCACCCATCAGATTAAAAAAGTTAGAGAGAAAAATACTGCACCAATACTCAGGCTCTAAAGAGAGATACTCGTAACCTAGAGCACAAATGGAAACAAACTCATTTGGAGGTCTTTAAAATCGCATGGAAAAAGAAAGCATATCCCGCTACAAAAAGGCTCTAAAAGCAGCCAGGGCCGAGCATTTCTGCAAACTCATAAAAAATAAGCAAAACAATCCAAGGTATCTATTTAATACAGTCTCTAGAGACTAACAAATCAACAGACATCACCTGAACTGAATATTCCATTACAGTTTAGTAGTAATAACTTTATGAATTTCTTCACTGAGAAAATCGAAACTATTAGAAATACAATTGTAAATGTACAACCTTTGACTGCATTTTATGATACAGCCTCTGTTACGGCCCCTAAAGAACAATTACAGTGCTTTACAACTATAGGACAAGAAGAACTAAAACTAATCATTGCATCTAAACCAACAACATGTTTACTAGACCCCATTTGTACTAAACTATTGAAAGAGTTGTTACCTGTAGCAGAAGAGCCTCTTCTCAATATTATTAATTCATCTCTATCTCTAGGTCATGTTCCAAAACCATTTAAGATGGCAGTTTTAGTTTGCATGATAGTAGGTGTTATGATCCCAATATTCAGCACCATGAGACAACTTTTCTGATGTCAATCAGAT
>NW_015539859.1:81087-102467 GCF_001515605.1 Sinocyclocheilus anshuiensis
ATGATTGGGAAAAGTGGGGGTGACATGTTCCCCCTGTCCCCAGTGGAAATTATGCCCCTGCTCATCATAGCACAGAAACTGCGCTCGTTAAAATAACAAATTACCTACTTCTAGCTTCTGACCAAGTATGTGTCTCAATACTAGTTTTACTCGATCTTAGTGCTGTGTTCGACACCATAGACCATGACATACTCTTAGGCTGACTACAAAATTACACTGGTATTCAGGGACAGGCATTACAGTGGTTTAGATCATACTTAGCAGACCGTTACTATTTTGTGTACTTAAATGGTGAAAAATCCGAGTTAACATCAGTAAATTATGGGGTGCCGCAAGGATCCGTGTTAGGCCCTCTGTTATTTTCAATATACATGCTGCCTCTTGGCAACATTATTAGAAAACATGGAATTAGTTTCCACTGCTATGTCAATGATACTCAGTTATATATTTCATCACGACCAGATGAAATTTCTAAACTATCCAAGTTGGCAAGTTGTGTTAAACATATAAAATATTGGATGACCAGTCATTTTCTCCTATTAAATTCAGACAAGACTGAGGTATTACTTATTGGACCAAAAACCTGCACACGGAATCTCTTAGAATACAATTTGCAACTAGAAGGATGTACTGTTATGTCATCATCTGCAGTTAAAGACCTGGGTGTTATATTAGACAGCAACTTGTCATTCGAAAATCATATTTCATATGTTACAAAAACAGCCTTCTTCCACCTCAGAAATACTGCTAAGCTACGGAACATGTTATCTGTTTCGGACTCAGAAAAGCTAGTTCATGCATTCATGACCTCTCGACTAGATTACTGTAATGCACTACTAGCTGCTTGTCCTGCATCTTCAATAAACAAGCTAGTTAGTCCAAAATGCAGCTGCTAGAGTTCTTACCAGGTCAAAAAAATATGATCATATTACCCCAATTTTATCATCTCTACACTGGTTACATTAAGTTCCGTATTGATTTCAAAATATTATACTGACCTATAAGGCACTAAATGGTTTAGCTCCTGTATATTTAACTGATCTTCTTATGCCCTATAATCCATCACGCTCTTTAAGGTCATGAAACTCTGGACTTTTAGTAGTACCTAGGATATCTAAGTCCACTAAAGGAGGGAGATAATTTTCTCATCTGGCTCCTAAACTCTGGAATAGTCTTCCTGATAATGTCCCGGGGCTCAAACACACTCTCTCTTTTTAAATCTCTTCAACCAAGCATTCAAATAATGCATCTCAATCTCACCCTTGTTCCCATTTAGATCAGATAAAATCACAAACATATTTTTTGCTTGAAACGTTATGAACAGCAGCTACGCTAATTCTTTCAGATGACCCATCACTTGTGTAGAGATGATGCTGACCCCTGCGAGGACCCCAGATGACACCAACTTGAATCGATATGCACAGCTGCCAAATTTTCTCTATATTGTAATCATTATGATCACACTTGTAATAATCGCTTTAATGAGCTTCTGCCTGAAATTAATTCATGGAACCGTGTCATTGCTGGAGCTTTCCGTGTCATTTAACCTGTCAGAGGGATACATTTTATATTCTATTACATAAAATTGTATTATATTTTACTATAATATTTTACTTCATAATACAAATATACATCTCTGTGACAAAAATTGGCCCAATTTATCTAATGAAAATATATCAAATCATTCACAGACAGACAGACAGACAGACAGATAGATAGATAGATAGATAGATAGATAGATAGAATTTCTAAATGCTAGATTATCCAGATCACTAAGTAGCAGACAGACAGGCAGAAGAATTATCATATTCACACCATAAATTAATATCTAGGCCTATAACTGTAGACAAGTATATACTGTGGCTGTGTCATGGTACAGTGATGGTATCAGGCAGTAATACCATGGTATTTTGAAATATACTGCAATACTGGGTGGTTGCTATAAACGTGCTGGGAAAAAAGTAAAACTTAGCAGTACTACGACATCTTTTGTTCGAACATAGTGATAGTGTTGACTAACATATGTTATTCAATATATCAGTCACTGTACGCCACTTCACAGCTGTCAATCACTCACTCACTCTTTCTACTGTTAGACTGCAAAAATAATACCTGATCAGCTGCTCTCCGTGCCCATCAGCAGTATTCTCATCCTGTAAATCAATGACAGCATTATTATTGGCAGATTCCTCATCGTTTTTACTGTGTGTCTGATCATCTGCAGCCGCAAACTGCCTGAGATCAGCCGACAATATAACGAATAACACAGCGATCACAGCAGCGCGATTCCTGAAACTCATCGTGCTCATAGACACAAACAATCATTACACATACGGGGGAAAAAAATACAAAATTAAACTACTCATGTCGCCACAATCCATGTTTCGCAGAGTAAATTCATCGTCATCATTACTTACCCGCAAATCCAGGGAGATGTAGTTTCTGGGAGATGTAGATTTGTAGTTTCCCCCCTTTGGGTAATTTAACGTAGATAACGTAGATATCGTGTTTTGATATTTACATATATATTTATTTTCTTATAGTATCCACAAAATATATGCATTATGGTTGTAGAGAAGAAAATTGCAGTTTAAAAAAGGACGTGCTGACGTCACATTAGTGATGGTTGCTGGGAGTTGTAGTTCACATAAGGTGGGCGTGTCTACAAGGCACAGTTCTGTGATGCATCAATTTGGAATGACATCCTGGTGAAAACACAGGCTGTCCACTTAGATAAAGGACTTTTTTTTTTTTACCTCTTGTCTGCATGAGTTGTGCAATCAATAGCTGTGTGGGTAAAAAACTGGATCTCATACTCTACCACATATAGTTTTCAGTAGTTCCACATTCACTGGTAAAACAATACATTGTTCTATTATAATCAGGATCATTATTTCAAGTTTTTGTTTTTTTTTGTTTTTGAAGCTCTATTCTCTATTCTATTGGCTGTGACAATTTTCATCAGGACTGAAGGATTAATTGCTCATTTGAATTTTAAGATCTTGAGCTGGACTAGTACTCTGAATAATATGCAAATGAAAAATCAATATCAAAAACACTTGAACGAGCTGTGTTCAACCAAGTCTCTGCCTTTCTCACACAGAACAACCTCCTCGACAGCAACCAGTCTGGTATTAAAAGTGGACATTCAACCGAGACTGCCTTGCTTTCAGTTGTTGAAGCCCTAAGACTGGCAAGAGTGGCTTCCAAATCTTCAATACTTAACTTGCTGGATCTGTCCGCTGCTTTTGACATGGTTAACCACCAGATCCTCCTGTCAACCCTATTGGCAAAGGGCATCTCAGGAACCACACTCCAGTGGTTTGAGTCTTACCTATCAGATAGGTCCTTCAAGGTATCTTGGAGAGGTGAGGTGTCCAAGTCACAACATCTAACTACTGGGGTGCCTCAGGGCTCAGTTCTTGGACCACTTCTCTTCTCTGTCTACATGGCATCACTAGGTTCTGTCATTCAGAAACTTGGCTTTTCATATCACTGCTATGCTGATGACACTCAACTCTACCTCTCATTCCATCCTGATGATCCGACGATAGCTGCTCGCATCTCAGCTTGTCTAACAGTCATTTCTTGCTAGATGAAGGACCATCACCTTCAACTTAACCTTGCCAAGACAGAAGTAAGCCGTTTTCTGTGAATGTGCGAGACTTCCGGTTCATTTTTTACAGTCATTTTAAGGTTTAATATGTTACCATAGACATTGCTCTACTCCGCTCATATGGTATTAATTTCACTTGTGCAGGTCTTTAAAAAAGTCTTAAATTTGATTTTACAAATCCTGCAGATACCCTGAACCGCCTGAACGGCCCCAACCACTCCCGTTCTGAGGTCTCCCGGATTTTGGTACCCAAATGTTGACAGGTATATGCATTTGAGTTCGGCAGGTTACATGCTTGCGCAGAGAGAGTGTGAAAAAGCAGACGTGGTAAATAATATTGCTATTTAAATATGACAGGCTCATAACTCTTACGACATGGGAAATACAGTTGCAAATGGACTTTGCTTTTCCATTTGAAATTTGGCAGTCACTGTGCATTCATGAAAACGCAAACAGTAATGCAAGATTTGCAATTGTGTTTGGATTATATCACAATTTGTCACATGTGGGGTTAGTTCACCCAAAAATGGAAATTCTGTCATTAATTGCTCGCCCGCATGTCATTCCAAACCAGTAAGACCTTGTTTCATCTTCAAGCAGCAAAACCATCTGTTTTGTACAGCTAAAAATAGCTGGAAGCGGATGAGACCAGAAACCAGACACATTAAATTTACAAATGGCTGCGCCCGCTCTTACGGGAAAAATAAGGTGGATAATATGGAGACACTGTCTGTTCGTTCACGCCATAGACTGTATAAAAACATGGACGTAGTGTCCGTGACGTCACCCGTAGGTTCCTGAAGAGGTTTTTGAAGCTCAAAGTGGGCAGAGCCGGCCGTCGCCATCTTGGCAGCGCGTCACCGCGTGTCACTCCCGGATAATCGAAAATGGGCAAAAAGGCGGGAGCTGGTTGCTGAAACCACGCCCACCTAGCTCGACGGTGGTGACAGCAGCGGCAATCCACCTGTCACTCAAGTGGTCACGCCCTTAATTATTCAGAAATGTAAGGCTTAATATAATTTAAACGGATGACTTATAAAAAAATTCACCCCCCTCACAGTTGTCATGAAGGACAAAATTAGCTATATAAACCAAAATCATTTTTTGAACCAGGCTGTAAACATGTTTTTTTCTGCTGTAAAGTTGGGCATTTTAACATGGGGAGTCTATGGGATTGACTCCCTTTTGCAGCCAGCCTCTAGCGGCCAGTTGATGAATTACAGTTTAAGTCACTTCCTTGTTGGCATCACCAGAGAGAGCGGCAGGTTGCCGCTTGGTTCACGCACATCTATCGGCTGTATTTCTGCCGCTCCAAAGGTGCCTCCTGCTGGCAGAGAATGAATTTACATTTTTAATAAGCCCTTGCTATTTTTTTGTTCAAACTAAAGCGAAAATTGACCCCTATTTTTAAGCATAAAACACGCAGAGTTGTAAATGTGAACTGGTGGATCGACATATTTATGCTACTAAATTGCCCTCATTTGTAAGTCGCTTTGGATAAAAGCTTCTGATAAATGACTAAATGTAAATATAAATATAAATTAATATAATTGATTTTGAGTTCGGCAGGTTACATGCTTGCGCAGAGAGAGTGTGAAAAAGCAGACGTGGTAAATAATATTGCTATTTAAATATGACAGGCTCATAACTCTTACGACATGGGAAATACAGTTGCAAATGGACTTTGCTTTTCCATTTGAAATTTGGCAGTCACTGTGCGTTCGCAAAAGCGAAAACGCAAACGGTGATGCAAGATTTGCAATTGCGTTTGGATTATGTCACTATTTATGCGTCCACATATCATATGGAAAACTCAATTGAAAATACAATTTGCCATTCATTTTGAAAATAGTCAGATATATCCTTCCATACTGGACCATGAATGCAGCGTTACGTAATCAAGTAGTACAGTAAGTCATGTACAGTAATTTTCACACAATCCCTCATTTACAGACGGTCCCTAAATATTGGCCTGATACAAGTATGTGCGTAACGCACAATCCCATGCTCTTCCATTCATTACCAGCGTGCAGGAGGGTGTGTGTATGAGTGCGTGAGTGAGTGTGTGTGTGTGTGTGTGTGTGTGTGCGCGCGCTCTGTACCAATACATACAGATACACGGGATGAAGATGATGAGACTCTACTAAGACGGGTGGACCTTCTAGATTGGATACATTTCGGGATCGGACCTGAATCAGCGTGTTTGCGCTCGGACTCCCCATCTATTAACCGGACAAATATCTGCCGACATATTGAAGAATATCTGCGTCTCTCTGTATAATGCCGACACATATGAGATTCCGGAGAAGGTCATTCCTCGGGCTTTTATTTCTCTTCTCGCTCTCCACTTCTGCACTGTACTTCATCTATTCAGCTCCTGGCATAGGTAAGCCACTGAGACATTTAGTTGTATAAGAATGAATAACATCTGTTCTGAATACATGTGGCTGATATCTGTAGCCTAGTCTGCTTATTTAGGCGGGTCTGTTAAATATAGTCAGTTGATGATCATACGATGGACGCGACTAGTGAATGGCAATCATTGTTTTTGTTTTTAATTTATGATGTAGCTATTATATAATGCACGAGCGATCTGTGTTTGGAGACCGCATTCTGTTAAACGTCCCATCAAATGCATGTAGTTTACTGTGGTCAGCATGTATAGATGAAGACCTCCATTTCTAGAGGACACTTCACATATCTCCGGGCAAACAGCATAAACGAGCCTTTTGTTTTTTAACTTTGTTTACAGAGCGTGTTCCAGTCGCATTATGAATTGTGCTACTATTATATCTTCGGCCTTTCCGGGACACACCGCACAGTTTTTTTTTTGGTCAAGTCCCGCCCCCAAAGACGCGCCTTCCCGGCAGCGAAGTTACAGATGGCTTCGGTACTAATGAATAGTTTATTAGGATATGCTGACGCTGTTAAAAACGATAAATCGTGATTTTGAATACAGGTTATAGTAGGATTTGTAAACGTTGATTCGCGAAGAACTCTCTATTAGCTTTATTTCATTCCTAAATAATGCAACTGCAAATATTTAGCCACAATATATTAGCCTACATGTCATGCAATGTTTAAGAGATTTGTTAATATGCACAGGTATAATTACAAATGACATGAAACATAAACTGCATATTTTTAAAACCATATGACTTAATCTACCCTGTACAAATATGGAGGTGTTGAGCGTATTAGGTAAAAAAAAACATTAAAAGGCCTAAAAAAGTGAGCGAGAATATAAAACAATATAACATTCTTAGTACTGAACATTGAGATAAAATTAGATGCTTTGCAAAGCTGTGGTCATGTCACAACAGATCAAGATCAAGTATTGCACGCTTAGAGAGGAACCTTGTGTGGTCAAGTGTATTTTATTTTATGTTGCCTTCTACGTGATTTTGTTTTCTTAACTTTCCTTTATCATTTAGAGGCAACCCATTTCTCCTTTGTAGCCTTTGTCTGCATTGTTTCAGCTTATTGCTATGTACATTTGCTTCATTATTAATGAAGCTGCTTTAAAAACCATTTTAGCTTCCTTCTGCCATGGGGGTTTCCTTTTATAGTAGGCATGTTTAAAAGAAGAACAAGGACCAGTAATTCTAGTGTGTTAATAATGAATGAAAAGTTATGCAGAAGGTGCGTTTGTCCCAGATGGAGGTGACTGACATGTGAAGGGAGTGAAACGGCAATGCCCTCTTCAGGAAGACATCTTTGTTCAAACACAGGGAAACAGGAAATGTCAAGTATAGTGTTTCTGGTAATTGTGGGGCATATTTCTGGCATTAAACATATGAGCTCTCCTTTGGAAACCAGTGATTTTAGGTTGTCTTCACCCAGAAAACAAAGTGGAGAATTCACAACTAAAAAAAAAACGTTGTAGTTTTTGCGTTCTGGCTGTTGACTACTGTGATGGAAATCTAATCTTAAAGGGTTAGTTCACCCAAAAATGAAGATTCTGTCATAATTTACTCACCATCATGTCATTCCAAACCCATAAGACTTCTATTAGTCTAAGGAATACAAATAAAGATATTTTGGTAATATACATAAAATATGGTAAACACAGAAGCTCAACTAAACAAACCACACTGATTCTCGCAAAAGCTTACACATGAATGTGTGGCACACTAGAACAAACCTCATTGGTTCTCACACATCAGGCAAGTACGGCTGAGCTTCTGGTTACCCTATTTGATATGCTCTGTATATGTTTGTTGATCAATATTTATATGTGAATTAAATCTGTTCATCGTATAAAGTGACTGTGTTCAACCGCTGTGATTCATATGGATTACTTTGTTGATGCCTTTATAAACTTCTGAAACTTGTTGCCTGGACTTTCAATGAATGGACACAAATGATTAAAAGGAAATATTAAAAATATCTTCATTTGTGTTTTATGGATGAATGAAAGTCTTCTGGGTTTTCATTTTCATTTTTGGATGAACTAACCTTTTACTTCATTTGGTAACACAAATTTGCAGATTTGAATGAGCTAGACTTTAGTAAGATTCCTCATCTTGTCAACCGTTATACACATTAAAAGTTTCAATCAAAACATTTGCTAATTGCAGGTAAGAATTTTGCCTCATCAAACTCAAAAGTAATTAACAAACTTTCCAAATTTGAGATCATCATGTGTTTATTACCTTAAGTCAGTTCAAAATCCTCTGCAAGTCAAAGGATAATGCATGTTGACTCTTTTTAAATACTGTAGTGCATTTAAAGGAACATTGTATGAAAGTTTTTATTATATAAAGACAATTACTATAATTTTTGGATGGAATATCCTTAAATTGTATTAGGCTATATAAATGTGCTCTCAAGATATTGACTATATATTGTAAATTCAGATAAATACAGCATATTGTATGGCGATTAATTCATGAATTCAATCACAATTAAAAACAGATATTTATTTTTAAGATTTTAGGATTTGCTGAGAAAAGTCCCCAAATGATGACAGTTCAAACTACATTATTGGCAGACAAAAGCTTTGAATAGACATTCTGTATTGTGACAAACATTCAAAACTATAAAACCATTCGGGATTTGGTTGTATGTTCTTGTTGACTGTTTGTTGAGGTATGGGCATGCAATCAAAAGTGGAGGCAGATGAATGTGAGCTGGACAGGACTGAATGATTGGAGAAGTCCTGCATATGGCACTAGAGAAAAAATCAGTTGTCCAGTTGTGACATTTTGATTAAACATTACATTGTTCACATAAATCGTTCATAATAAGATCTATAAGATACATTTAGAAAAATATAGGGTGAATTTTATTGCATGCCAATATATCAGTGTTATATCGACTATGTTTAGGGTTTTACCATAGGGACAATGTCCAGAATTCAGTGTACCAGGAATTACAGTAGATGATCTTGACCTCAATTTGGTCAAAGACAAACAATAAGAGTATTGTGTATGTCTCTATATTTATCTCAATGAGAAATGCAGTGGAACCATGGAGACACTTGTCTCGTGTCCCCATGGAAACAACAGCAGCAGCAGCAGCAGCTCTATTACCCCTGAGAAGTATTTAATGCTTGTCAAGGGAATTAGGTTCGTAGGTCACTGAAACCTACAGTAAACCACTTACTGCTCATTTCACACACGCTGCAGCTCAGGGGAGGTATCGTGGGCCACAGATGTGTCCGATTTCTGCAGTTTATTGAATTAAACCAAGAGAAATCCTGCTGGAGCTCACTAGAACACAGATCCTATTTATAGACGCGGACCCCATGGAAACCCAGGTGCCTCCGTTCGTCCTCTGAGCAAGCCACTGAACGCCAGACAGAAGACAAAAGAGGAAGAGGAACCGTCTTTCTGCAGGACTGCCTACATTCCAATCCTGAATGTCCAGTTGAGGTTCAAAAAGGGTCAGATCTGGGGATTGAAGAAATGAAGGAATACATCTGACATAATCCTGATGTTCATGAAATCATTGTTGAAATTGTTGAGCAGTGTCTGTAATCCATGACTACGGGATTAGATCCAATGACTCCCACGAGATGGTGGTCCTATATGAGATTATGCCAAGCATCTTTGTTGATCCTGGGAAAACATTCAAACCACACAGATTGTTGGGTTAGAATTACGGTAAGGCTTTGGACAGGGGTTGGGGCTTATTTGTCTGTTTTTTCCCTTTGATTTTAGGATTAGTTAAAGGTTGGGGTTATTTGACAGAAATGTTCTTGATCTAGGAACACATCCCTGGAAAAAATCAGTCATCTGGTCCACACCATAACAGATTCTTCTTTATGTTCAGAATATATGGTGACCTTCTTTTGTCTGGTTGTATAAAGGTGATTCATCAAACCACATTTGTGTGTTCCATTGCACAGGATCTTGCACCAAATTATACGTTGGCCTTTCTAAATGACAAGCTACCATAATTTCCATGAAGAATGTCGTTCAGACTGACAGACTTGTGGTTATATGCATACAGCATACAGGTACATTGGCTTGAAATTATTGCATGATCTTTATCGTCATGTTTGAATATCATTTCAAAAACTGACCCGATTCAAACCGAAAAGACACAATGACTTACCGCACAAGTTTATTTTCTATGAATGGCACTTGCCAATGCAAAACTCACCACCGCTGTTTTTGAGTTGGCTTGAGAAGTTTCCCAGGAGTTGTAAGTGTTTTCTGAGTGGTTTCTAAGTGAAGGTTAAGGTGCTGCTGGGGAGTTTTTTTGTGATTGCTAAATGCATGCTTACTGACCCAAGTCAAATAGGCCCACTCCCATGACTCAATGGCATTCTGGCCTACACCAGGGGTCTTCAACCCTGCCCCTGAAGACCCACTGCAGAGTTCAGCTCCAATCTTAAGTGATACCTTACGTGGTAAACTAAAATTGTTACCTTAAAGAGCAGTTTTTACCTGATTTAACCCATACCAATTTGTTTTTTTTGGTATAAATTAATGTGCTTAGGTTGATTAAGTGACATCAAATAATATATTGTTATTTGAATAATTTGTTACTATTTTTTGGTGTATATTCAGGGGGGGGAAAGGGATTAGGAGTATGCATGCATGCGAGAAAGGTTAATGCTTTTGCAATCAAGTATGCGTGACTTTTGCTATTTTCCTCTTTTAACTTTGTAACCACATAGGTCACCACATGCATTGCACATTTAACACCACAATTCCCAAAAACCTACTTAAGTGAACCCTCATGAAGACACATGCAAATGCTGC
Source organism: Sinocyclocheilus anshuiensis (assembly GCF_001515605.1). Lineage (NCBI taxonomy): Eukaryota > Metazoa > Chordata > Actinopteri > Cypriniformes > Cyprinidae > Sinocyclocheilus > Sinocyclocheilus anshuiensis. The sequence goes on from NW_015539859.1 coordinate 91,918, forward strand.
AAAGCTACAAAGCACCCTTCAACCTAGAGTCGTGCAGAAACAGCATATGCTGAAATATTCATTCACATCTTACATGTAGTGGCATGAGAGGACGTTTATAAGAGGACACAATGCAGAATCATACCAACCTCATCAATGAACTCTATGACCAGTTCGACACAATGGAAAGTAGTTGCTTAGAGGCAGGGCATTCCAGCTGATCTCTGGTTAGTGTCATATTTGCATGGCCATTTGTTTACGGACGATTAGGGCCATGGAAACGCAACAAGGAGGATCATGGGATAAAGAAGGGCAAAAGCATCTACCATCTAATCTTGTGACAGGTAATAGTTTGGTACACATTAGACAGAGGAAAATCAAACTGGCCATGGATATACAATTATTAAACAATTAGTTATTTGGGGTGAACTCTAACTATCCTGAGAAATTTGAACTGTAGTAGACATTACACACCCCCCTAGTAGATGGAAATTCATAATGTTATACTTTTTAAATATTTGTATGAATATTTATTCTTTTTTTTTTTTTTTTTACAAATCTTGCAGTGTCATTTGTTCTGCAGAAATACAACAGGTGCATCTAGAAAGACTGAACCCTTGTATTATCAGTTTGACTGTGATATCATGTGCTACTTTGGTGAAATGCTCATAGTTGTCAGACTTAGGGTGTTATTAACCACATATTGTATATACATTGAAAGCATGCCCGCTAGAGTTACCGTCTAATGTCCAATGACAGTCATGTGACACCAAATTCCACAATAAGAATGGACTTTGTTCAAACATCAATTTGAGAAGGCAGCCGCCACCTCCCCAGTCACTACTACATGTAATCCTCTTAGCCTTTTCACTAGCCACGTGAAAAATGACTGAGCTAATCTATTTACTCATTTAATTGACACGGTAATCAACAGTCTTACCATCTGTTCATGATCAGTATATGTATATATATATATATATATGTATGTATGTATGTATGTATGTATGTGTGTGTGTGTGTGTGTGTGTGTGTATACTGCTCTAAAAATGAAGGGAACACTTCGATACACATTGGATCTCAATGAATGAAATATTCAAGTTGAAAATCTTTACTTATATACATAAGTACCCTGGGGGGATCTCCTTACAGACCTGGATCAGGGCATCAGTGAGCTCCTAGACCAGGGGTGCCCAAACTCGGTCCTGGAGGGCCAGTGTCCTGCAGAGTTTAGATCCAACTTGCCTCAACACACCTGCCGTGAAATTTCTAGTATGTCTAGTAAGAGCTTGATTAGCTGGTTCAGGTGTGTCTGATTGGGGTAGGAGCTAAACTCTTCAGGACACCGGCCCTCCAGGACCGAGTTTAGGCACCCCTGTCCTAGACAGTCTGTGGTGTTGTTTGGAGGCTTCGGATGCTCCGATACATAAAGTCCCAGAGGTTCTCAATTGGATTTAGGTCTAGGGAATGTGATGGCCAGTCAATGGCATCAATGCCTTCATCATCCAGAAAATGCCTACACACTCTGGCCACGTGAGACTAAGCATTGTCTTCACCAGGAGAAACCCTGGGCCCACTGCATAAGATCTGACAATGGCTCTGAGGATTTCATCCCTGTATTTAACAGAAGTAAGGGTACTGTTGGCTAGAATATGGACCCTCCAAGGATATTCCTCCCCAGCCCATCACTGACCCAATGCCAAAACGGTCATGCTGGATGATGTTGAAGGCAGCATAACGTTCCCCATGGTATCTCCAGACTCTTTCACGTCTGTCACGTGTGCCCAGTGTGATCCTGCTCGCATCCGTGAAGAGAACGGGGCGCCAGTGGCAGACTTGCCAATTCTGGTGTTCTCTGGCAAATGCAAATTGAGCTGCACAGTGCTTGGCAGTGGGCACAGGTCCCACTACAGGACGTCAGCCCCTCATGGACTTCTGACAGTTTGGTCAGAAACATGCATACCAGTAGCCTGCTGGAGCTCATTTGCTGGGCTCTGGCAGTGTTCCTCCTTGCACAAAGGAGCAGATACTGGTCCTGCTGCTGGGTTGTTGCCTATCTCCCATCTCCCGGTATCTCATCCATGCTCTTGAGACTGTGTTGGGAGACAAAGCAAACCTCCTTGTGGCGGCACATATGGATGTGCCATCCTGGAGCTGGACTACCTGTGCCACATGATTGGGTTGCAGGTACTACTTCATAGTATAATTAATGAGAAAGACCCTAACAAAACACAAAAGTAGAGACAAATCAGTCAGGAAGGATAAGGAGAGAGCAATTGTCTATGGCCACACAGACTTGACATTTGGTCCAACTCAAAAAAGAGTCGTACAACAAAATCTGATGAAACTTGCACGGTGTATGCTTGGCTTTAAACAGAACTGTCACTGGAGCATAACCATATCATATGGAAACGTACAAATGAGATTGTACAAACTGATATGAATAGTTCATTGTATGTTGAAATCAGGAGGTTTTTCTCTGAAAATTACACAACAAACCTACAGTGTACAAAACTACACAACAGACGAGGTGTAGTTTATGACGGCAGTGCACCTGTGTGGGTGTTTACCTGCAGCGACATGCAACATTACTCTTATTTGACTGCCACGGTTGCATCCAGAAATGAGGAAACTCTGGTCATACAGGGTAAGTTTGTGCGTCTGATCCAAACGTCGCATATTCCAACCAGAAGTTGCCTTTTTAAAATAATTCTGGACCGGATTCCTTTTAGTAACATTTTCAAATTAGCATTTCTAAAAATAACCAGAGGGTAACGCTCTGGTGCCCTGCTTTGTCCAGCTAGCAAACTGAAATGGCTTACTCCGCTTAAATAAACAGAAAAGATTACATCCTGCAGTATAGCTATAAACTGTGTGATGTTTACCGTGCCATGTCAGGAAAATGACAAGGAAATACATCAGCCAATGCAATAACCTGTTTTATTGTGTAAAATTCAACCTGTAAGATTTGATTCATATGAACTAAAACTAAACATGAATGTCCACCTGTAAACCTAACCCACAGAGGGGTGCAGTATGTACAAATGAAATCGTACAAATTTGCCACTAATTCATCAAAATGTAAAATAGCTGTGACGTGTTATGAGAGTGTGTTGGTTTTTCTGTCTTGATCAAATTATCCTGGGATTTAGGATAAAAATCTAGTTTTGACTCTTACATTTGCTCACTGCATGCTTGTTTTTGAACACTTGATGCAGGAATAGCGTTCTTCTGCTTTGCTATTTCTTGCTTTGACATGTTTTTCCCTCTTGTAGTGTCTGCTCAACACTAGGTGAGTTATTTGTATCACAGATGGTAGCGTGGAGGGGCGCAAGACTAATTAAACACAGTATCTTGCCAAGCAGATGAGACCTTTGTCGTGTTGTTACAGCAGTGGGGATATTGATATTGTTGATATTGCCATCATGGCAGCCAGTGTCACATGCCTGTCGTGTCATAATAAAGCAACAGAAATCAGGTTTTACTGTCCAGTTGATTGTATCCATCTGAGAACATCTACACTGTGTACAGTATGCCACAGAAAAAGGACACTGATTTTGTTATTGCATTTATCCTTTTATTTGGGGTTTAGCAGGCCAAAAGTAATTCATATGTCAATGAAAATCTTGCCCTTTCACATAACTCTCAAGTTTCGCTTGTACAGTTGTTTCCTACTGCACCCCTAATATTTGTAAATGTAAATGAGCTGTGTGGGACAAGTTTCTGAATACTGAATTAGTGTTAATATGTCAATGTGGACAGATGATCGTATGACGTAATAATCTTGAAGATTAGCGTACTCAATAGTTTATACTGGGGGAAATTTTGCATTGTGAATGTGCAAAAAAGAAAAAAAAACCCTTGTAAAAGGGCACTTGTAAAATAAAAGTGCAGCTGTGTGAAGACCTTAGTTTGGTGGGGTGGACAATATCAAACATAAGAGGAAGAGATACAGATAAGGAACTTCAATGTGTCTGTGTGTGTCAGAGGTTTACATGCCTGGGAAATTATAGAGGACAGACGTAAGTTTGCTACTTTGTCTCAGTTGAATTGTCACATGCACACACACAAGAGAGAGAGAGAGAGAGAGAGAGAGAGAGAGAGAGAGAGAGAGAGAGAGGGGTTGGAGATTGGAGAATTACCAACGTTTTGCCACAAATGACAGGTTTTACAGTTGTCTGGTTAGATTCCTGTGCCTGGAAGAAAACTATCAAACTCACAAACACCAATGTGATCGGTGTCTAGTGTCCTTTAACACAATGAAAAACAAGTACAGAGCTAGCTGACTAACCTACATTTCCCTTTGGCTGCAAAGAAAATAGATAAACCAGTTACAGTTTTTGCCTATTGCTTGAACACTTTTTGCAAAACTTCGGCTCATTGTGTCAAAACTTTACACACAAGAACAATGAACAATGTCTTCTCCATCATGTATTTCTGTTTTGTTTTGTTGTTTGTTGTCAATGTATATGTCACCATTATGTGTATCTTTTCATTTATAGTGAATGAATGTTGTATTATTGTTGGCTGTCCTTATGTTAGTTTTATGTTACCTGCCTAGGGACTGCAGATGAAAAGTAGTTATTGTTACTAATTCTGGCATATTTACATGGTGTATATTTATACAACAATGTTCATGAATATGCATGGTCCCTATTAAATAAACCAATAAATAAATAAATATGATAAATTATACATATATTGTAAATGTAAATTGTACATTAATATATCATCAATTATTATAGAATATAATTATAAAAATAATATGATACACATTAGGATAATTAGGGTTATAATAAAAGTTAACTACTTCAAAGACATCCATTTGAAAAGAGATATTAAAAGACAAATTAATGTGATGGTATTTTTTTGTTAATATATATATATATATATATATATATATATATATATATGTGTGTGTGTGTGTGTGTGTGTGTGTGTGTTCCATAAAGCAGAGTACTTTTTTGTGAAAAATAAAAGACACAACACTGGGAAATAAACCATTCACATCTATGTCGAATTGAAACTCTGCTATCAAAACCTAACAATCCTTTGTCAAAATGTCACTCTGATGACAAAATGATACACACTTGCATCATATGAATACACTTTCAGATTAGCAGCGAATCTTTACACTTTATATAAAACACTGCAGTCTATAATTGTCACTGTTTTTATTCAGTTCATCAGGTGGCATTCTGTGAAGCTCAATGCAACACTTACAGTTTTTGTTCTGTTTTTTTCCAACAAAGGTTTTCACAACAACCAAAAATGAAAGTACTGAAAGGTTACAAATGACATCAACTCAATACTGCACATCACAGTACTATACTTTACAGTACAGTACAGTAAATGCAGTAATACAAAAATAAAACACAAAATACACTACTGTAAATACAGAAAAACAGGCCAATTGTGCGTGGGTGGGATTACAGATCCTGCCGTCTGTTTGGGTCTGGCCACAGGATCTCATCAACGTCACAAGCGATATTTTCTCCTGCTAAGCAACGGGGAAAATAACACCTTGTGTGCCGAATCCAGCCATGGATTGATGTTACCTCAATGTCTTCGCATGCCTCTTCCATTGCCTGCAGAAGAGGCATGCGGGCATGTGGTTGGCGGTCATATACGCGCCATCTCCAAGCGGAAAAAAATTCCTCTATAGGATTTAGAAATGGCGAGTAAGGGGGCAAGTACAGAGAGTGGAGAGTTGAAGACATACCTGTTTTCCAGTCTTAATGTCCTTATGATGGATGCAACTGTGAACCGGCTTAGATGAGGGTGGACTCTCTGCCCAGCTTCCCTCATTGTCAGGCCATGATTTATCACATGATCCACCAACGTTGCTCTAATATCATCTGAAATATTGTTCCGTGCATAGCCTCTTCGACCATGTCCTACTCCTCTCTCTCTTTGTCTTTGTCTTCCTCTTCCTCTACCTCTACCTCTTGCGCTCCCTGCCTCCATGCTTGCAAAGTTCTCAAAATGGCTCAACTGAGGCCTATTTGTGGTTGGCTGATTGGTGATCAGTTTTGTAAGTAAGTGTTTTCAGGTGTGTGTCTAAGTGTTTTCAATCACCCAATGTGTTTTGTATTTTGAATAGATGTGTTTTCCCAATGGTACCCATGAGATTTCATTTATGAACGAAGTGTCTTATGTATGAAATAGTGTGTAGTGTGCAGGAGCAAGTGTGTTGCAGAATTGCAACTGAAGTGCAAAGCAGCGCTTTTGTTTAAGGTATGGTTACACTGTGTTTAAGGTATAGTAACAAAAGCTTCAAGTTTTGTTACTTTGGTCTAAGCATGTGTCTATAGTGTTCAAGCAATAGGCAAAAACTGTAAATACTTTTGATCATGTTTAATAATGTAAACTGTTTCACAGTGATGTCCTCTAATAATGAATCTCTTTTCTTTTTTTCCATAAAAGAGAGTCTCTTAGATTTGCAAAAAAAGGTTAGCATGTTGCTAAGCTAATGACACAAATTAAATTAAAATCAATTTAAAGCATAAAATATAATTAAACTATAACTAGAAATGCACTTTTTTCAGTTTCAGTCCAAAAAAAAAAATCCAACTGAAAATCTTGACATAAATCATGTACAAAACTGGTTACGTTTACTTCCAATAAAAGAATGTTTAACAAAGAAATAAGCAGTGCGCATGTAAAAGATCCAGGTTTCATTTAATGTAATGAAAATTTGAAAATGAAAGTGCTCCTATTAAGCTATTTGAAAGGTTCATAATTTGGTTTTGGGAGTCCCCAACAACAGGTTTACATGCAAGGTCAAATTTTCTTATAATATGCATTTAATTTGACGTTATTTCTCAACGACTCTCAAATGATTTGTTAGAAGATTCATCTTTCCAAACCCCTCCGTTGCATGAGGCTGCTCTGCTCTGATTGGTCCGATGACCCAGTCTGTTGTGATTGGTCTACTGCGAACAGCGCATGTCACAAACGGAACACCCATCACCAGTACTGGAATACGGCTTATCAATAATGCACCCTATTATAATAATATAATAATACTGCTCCACTCTGTTCTAAAAAAGAAAGAATCAGTTGTTTTACACTTGTGTTAGCGAACCGGACTTGGTAGTAAAGACCCAAACAATAATGGTATATGCGTTAGCCAAACACAGACATAGAGTACTGATAAAGCACTGCAGTTTGTAAAGCAATGTATTGCTCCATCCTTTATCATGACTCCCAAGTACAACAGACATTCTATATGAAAATAAACCAAATTCACTTTCACAGCGTCTTCTCGACATTACGTTATCTACACGAACAAGCTACACCTTTTGATGTTTGTTTTCACAGGATGTCCAAGCAGAACATAGGTGGGCATTATGCAAATGTAAGAATTTGTGATGTGTGAAATTCGCGGAAATGGGATTTGAATTTAAAACTACTCGATTCAGCGGTTCAGAGTCGACTCTTTCTTTTGAGACACAATAACTTCATTTATGATGTACTTTCAGCTTTGCAGACCGTTTACATTCACATTCAGCTACATTACTCACTGCATGAAAGGTCATTTTCAAAAATCCATAATAGGGCACTTTAATTGATGATTTGGAAGTGAAATGAAATTATTTTGATTCATATAGAATTCTCTAAGCAAATATTAAATTGCTTTAATACTAAACGTCTTAGAAAGTATAGCTTGAAAAGGTTTATAACAACCAATAATGAATAGCACATCTAAGACTGCAAAGTCTGAATGGAGTCAACATTTCAATACAATACTGGCTTTGCTGGCACTGTATAAACACTTAATGAACAATCAATACCACATGTGGTTTTGAAGGCATGAGAACTACAAAAAATGGAGCAGGAAGAGATGTTGTCTTCCTAACATGATTAACATAACATGATTCAAAAAACATCTTCCTGTACAAACACATATGTTAGCTATCAAATGGAAACATTCCATAGACTTGTATTGTTTTTCTATACAGCTAGTTAGAAATACTTTATGCATTTTAACAGTTTTAAAAATCTTTATTTGCTTAATTTTTTAGACCGTTTTTGCTAATGAGGATGTCCCCAAAGGGAGGTTTGGTCAGATTTAACTAATTTCAGTGAACATATTTGCCACCAAAATATGGTTAAGTCAGTACGCATACACATTAAAAACCTGAAAAAAGAATAACTTCTAATCTTTGATCATAACTCAAGACAAGCACACACACAGCTCTACCCTAAAAGCAAACACACATACACAGGAATAATTGGAATGTACAAAACCACCTTAAGCAAGCATGCAGTGTGTGTGTGTGTGAGAGTTAGGATTGGTTTATAGAATTAAAATTAGCCTATTTAAAGAAAACTGGGTGTGAATGTAAACAGTGGCGGTTCGTGGGTTTTAAAATAGAGGAGGCACACTAATTGTATTGGTCTGGGATCCCTGCCGATTATTATTATTATATTATTTGCTTAACCACTTTAAAATGGCTTTTTGGTTGCTTTTAGTCAGAAAACGTAAAGAAAAGGACATACATACAGCAAGATAATATAATTTCACTTACCTGGCCTGTCACTTGAAGCAAACATCCATCCCTTCTTAAAAGTCTGTGTTAAAAGAGAGCTGCCTGTTGCGAACTTAATTAAGCCGACTGCTAGCCTATATCCAGCTTAGGCTGTTTTCCCTTAATTTTTATATATACTGTTTGAATGACAGCTTGCTAAATCTGTTGGTGATCAAATATTCAATATAGCTACTCATCATAAGTACTTGGTACATTTTCAGCGCAGCGGCAGACGTTCAAACTAATATCACGTAATTTACGTCTCTGTGATGATTGGTTGATATCAGGAGGAGGCTAGCCTCCCTTGCAAGGGTTCTTTTCTCAACACTCCTCAGCGCTGAAAGTGAACACTCGATGCTGATTGGCTAGTTTTTTTTTACCAACGGAGGCACGAGAGCTCGGCTCTCCCCCGGCCTCCCCCTCCCCTTCTCTATCACCTAGCGGTTGTAATTACATCAGCAGATTCGGCACATTCGCGATAGAAAAGCGGCGCTTTCACGTTATGATATTACAACTGTGAAATTACAAACAAAAAATACACATTCTGAGACATGAACTGAAATGAATTGTGAATTTTATTAACATTAAATCGTCCTCCTCCCATTTTCACCTCAAAATTATGGGGAAGCTGTGCCTCCCCTGCCTCCCCTGACGAGCCGCCACTGAATGTAAACTACTAACATGGATATGAAAACAAGCTTGCTGGTTTTTTGTGTGTGAACTGGGATATGATAAACCACATTACTTTGAAGACACACCAGCATATGCTAATCGATCTCACTGGTCATGTGAGTGTTGTTATTGAGGAATTGGAGTGTGTGTGTGTGTGTGTGTGCGTGTGCGTGTGCGTGTGTGTGTGTACTGCACGGGTGGGCTACACAGATGCCTTATGAGTAACCCATGACTACATGTGATCTGGTGCACACTTCAGATCAGGTCATTGCTAGCATATGTCTCTGTGTTTTATATTTTTCATATGTACACGACTGCTTAAAAGTTTGGGGTCAATAAGATGATTTTAGATGAATCGTAAGAATCTGTTCACTAAAGACTGGAGTAATGATGCTGAAAATTCAGCTTTGCCATCACAGAAACAAATTACATTTTGCAATAAATTAAAATAGAAATTAGTTATTTTAAATTGTAATAATATTTCACAATATTGCTGTTTTTACTGTATTTTTGATCAAATAAATGCAGCCTTAGTGAAAATATTAGACTTATGAGAAATTAAAAAATCTTATTGACCCCCAAATTTTGAATGGTGGTGTATCTGAGCATTTTTTCAAGCAGTGGTTTAATTAATAGACCATCAGATCCATATTTAGTTTGAGCCGGCTCATTTTTTAAAGTTTTTCAACCAGCAGCGGCAGCATGATCATGTGATCACAGCTTACTGAAGTCACAAGGCACTTTATGGTTGTCTGCAGAGTCTGAAATGCTTGCATACTGCTGACAGCACATCAGATGGTTCATATGACGATAAATTAATGCAGGAGCAGTAAAAAAAATTTGTGCTGATATAAGTCAAACATGTTCTCACAATGCTTACATGAATGTAATTATATCACATTACACAAATGTTAGGACAAGAAGCTGGGTGGAGGTCATCAGGATTCAGGATACGTGAGATATGAGATGAGGCAATCAGAATCATAAAGATTTATGGAGATGTTTATTGTTGCTTTAGTGCTATAAACTGGTCTTAATGAAAAGCTTACTGATGCTTAATACTGTTTATAGGTCATGATATGTTAATCTAAAAGCTTAGTGCCTTCTTTTCAAAGCACAACAGCACACTAACAAACACAGTTACCTTCTAGAAAGAAAGTCACAAGTTTGATCTTTTTAAATGACTCCTGCTTTTTTTACTACATCGTTCAATATATATATATATATATATACAGTATCTCACAGAAGTGAGTACTCTAAACCGCAAATTGGGCCCAATTAGCCATTTTCTCTTCCTGGTGTCATGTGACTCATTAGTGTTACAAGGTCTCAGGTGTGAATGGGGAGCAGGTGTGTTAAATTTGGTAT
>NW_015539859.1:102507-140677 GCF_001515605.1 Sinocyclocheilus anshuiensis
GAAGCTCTAAGGCAGTGCTGGAAAATAATGGTGGGCGCACAAAATATTGACACTTTGGGCCCAATTTGGACATTTTCATTTAGGGGTGTACTCACTTTTGTGGCCAGTGGTTTAGACATTAATGGCTGTGTGTTGAGTTATTTTGAGGGGACAGCAAATTTACACTGTTATACAAGCTGTACACTCACTACTTTACATTGTAGCAAAGTGTCATTTCTTCAGTGTTGTCACATGAAAAGATATAATAAAATATTTACACAAATGTGAGGGGTGTACTCACTTCTGTGAGATACTGTATATATATATATATATATATATATGTGTGTGTGTGTGTGTGTGTGTATATACTCTATATATATTGAACGATATCTTATATATCTGTATGATATATGATATGTCTTATGATATATCTTTACATTTTACATGAGTATAATGTTTATACATAGTACATATATAACCCAATGTATAAACAGAAAAAAAAATCAGGTAGTTGGTTTTGATTTGACATATAGCGTATAATGCTTTTCTGTATATATGCGAATAAAGTTGGATATTAACTTTATATATAGAGCTGCACCATAAATTCAGTTTGATTCACACACGGATAAAACTTAATTTAAATTTAATTTACATTTAAGAACTTACTTGAGTGCTTATGATATTTTGGGAAACACCCAATAAATGTTATTATATACAATACTTATGATTCATCTTTAATGTTTGAAGGGAAGATTCTGTATTACGTAATATCTGCCCAGTGTTGTTTCCCATTGAGCTGCATTAGTCACACAGAGCAAAGAGACACACACACACACACACACACACACACACACACACACACACACAAACACACACACACACACACACACAAACAGTCTGGTGCACTATCCTTATAGGAACTCTCCATAGGCGTAATGATTTTTATACTGTACAAACTGTATTTTCTATCGCCCTACACAAACCCTACACCTAAACCTACCCCTCACATGAAACTTTGTGCATTTTTACAATCTCAAAAAAACTCATTCGGTATGATTTATAAGCTTCTGTACCCATGGAGACCTCAATTTAGGTCCCCACGGTGACAAAAGTCCCCATGAGTTGGTGTGTATTCAGATTTAAGTCCTCACCAGTGTAGAAAAACACACACACACACACACACACACACACACACACACTCAGACACACGCACACACACAGACGCAGTCCAGCTCTGTATGCTGGCACACATTTTATCTTGTTGATGCAAAAATTAAACATTAATGCCTGAAAATAAGGTTGTTCTTTTACAGCATGTTAAAGTGTGTGAAATCTATTGAACACAGGGATTCTCACCCAACCAACACCACTATGCTAACAGATTTGTTCAGCTCTGCAGTTGTTGCATTTTGCAGCACGTGTAAAAAGAATGGCGATATGTGTCCATCATGATTATATATTGTACAGTATTGTGACTGCAGTTGGCTCACCAAGGTAGCAACAGGATCAAAATGAATATGTATCTTTCTCTGACTCTTTATTATAACCGAATAAATTTAGGAAGCTAAGAAAGTTAATCCAGGGTTTAGGAATTGACAGTGTCAAACACTGAATTGATTTTTTTTTTTTAATAGCATCTAGTCACCGTTCACTTTCATTATATGCAGAAGTGTAGCATGAACATCCTTCTTAACATCTACATAAGAAAGAACAGGAATGGCGTTTTTTTTTTTGTGTGAAATATGCTTCTTGTTGTTTGTTTTTTCAGCTGAAAAACCGTGCTGATGGTCCTTTAGAAAACTGCACCAATGTTACAGTCTCACACCAGCGGCAGACTGACGGCCATAATAATTATGTGTTGTGTCAGTATGTATGCCATTATTCTGAGGATAATAGCTCTCTCTTTTTCTCTCCCAGTTAATGAGTACCTGTTCATGGTTCAGGCCCGTGGAATCCAGATCCGTGAGAATGTGAGGAATATGGGAGCTCAGGTTCTTGAGCAGATGGTCCGCAGTGCCTACAACACCACTGGCACAGGTACGAAATACTCCTGATATATTCTCATCATTGTTATGAAGAGCAGAGAACAGACCACTTATCTCGCTTCCTATAGAACATCCCGTCAGCAGCAATGACATATCCTCAGGAAATGAAGGCATTATATCCTTCTGAGACCCACCAAAATAAGCAGTTTTATTGGAAGACACTTTAGCAAATAATGTTTTTCATTCATAAAACAAGGTTAAAATTTAAGCCAGTGTTCAACTTTAACATACTTTGCAACATCGATTCAATGAAAATGTTTAATAAGATGTATAAAAAAACATGTTTGTATTGTGTTGTTGAATGTACACTTGTAAATGTATAACTATAACAAAACCAAAAGAGGGAGTTTTCATGGCCAAACCCCCAAACAGGGTGGGATTTAGGATACATATATATATATATATATATATATATATACAATAAAAAACCAATGGGCAGAAAAGAACTGCTGAGTCTTGGGAAGACAGTTGGGGTGTCTGTCATGTTTTACTGTGTGAATGTTTGATTCTCTTATTTTCTAGACTATACATATGAGTTTAACTTAAGTGAGACAGATGTTCCCACCAGTCCTTACCTCCCGGAGGGCTTCACATACATGCCTGATCAGGTCTGCCCGGAGAAACTGCCCTCCATGAGTAAGTGCAGAAACGTAATGTTTCTTTCGGTACTCTTGGGGAAGCACGCTTCAGAAGCACTATATGATCATTTCCGTCAGTGAGTGAGTTGTTAAAGCTGATAAGAGTCATTTCATTAATGAGAATCCTCCGGTTGCACTTTGCATTTTTTGATGAAAGAATACAGCCGTTGAAGAACCATTAACAGAACCAGAAAATCATCCATCCTATGTCACCCTGAAGGGGGTTATTTCACAACAATGAACAGACATTAAATATTACATGACTACCAAATAGAAACTAAACGCACTTGAAGTATTTGAAAGTGGTTTTGGAATAGAGCTTGTACAGCTTTGTTTCTAGTGTCGCTAGCTGTAATTACAATGAATGTGCTCACAACGCTCACATAAATGCTGGTATGATTAACAGCAGTTATTACAATATGCGTGTTCTCACTTCTTGTCTGTCAGAGGGCCAGCTGAAGGTGAACATGAGTGAGATCGCTCTAGAGGAGGTGGAGAAATTTCTCAAGAAGGCAGATCCAAGTCTGTCACGCGGGGGCCACTGGAAACCGCACGACTGTCTCCCACGCTGGAAGGTTAGTCACTTGTACTTGCTGCTGCTGTCAGACTTTGAAAATAAAAAAACCCTGCTATCTCTTACCTGTTTCTGTGTATGTGTGTGTGTGTGTGTGTGTGTGCGTGTGCGTGTGTGTTTTGTGGTTGTGGTCTGAGGGGCAGAAAAGGCTCTGTTGCAAGATGAGTCGAGGCTCCCTGTAAAGTCTGTTATTTTTTAAACGTCTGTCATTTGCTTCTCTTTGTGTAGCTATATACACTGGGACCCAGTATTCATAAGTTTTCATTTGGATGTAAAATGATTATGTTGAAAACAATTGTTTCCAAATTAAAATGTTTTATGCAAGAAGCAGAATAATATTTTTTTAATGAAATAGTATATTATTCGATATAGTAATACACATATTGCTACACGTCACACAAAATCTCTTTTCTAAGGCAATTTAAAGCACATATGGGACAGTAAAATTGTGATGAAACCGTTTAGTCATTGAATCAGACTTAGGAAACAATTAAAATGGATAAAATGACAATTGCATGGAAATGAATCAAACTCTTATAAGTATTTTTTTTCTTTTTTCTTTTTTGCATTTGTGAATTTTATATAAGATACAACATTGGGACAACCTTTAAAAAACATCTAATAAAAAGTGTGCTAAAATCATGAAGATATTTACAATATTGGACATTTTCAAATTGTCAAAAAAAGTCAAATCAAACATATCTTTAAATATTAAATATTTATCACCTAGCCCTGACACACACATACAAATGCATCTTAGATATTGTAGCAGCAATAGAAATGTGGTAAAATTCTTAACTTTGGGGATCTTTGACACTGAAAACAGATATTTCTTGATTTTTTGCAATCATTTTCCTATGTGTTTTAGGTGGCCATCTTGGTTCCTTTCCGTAATCGCCATGAGCACCTCCCCATACTTTTCCGACATCTGATCCCAGTGCTTCAGAGGCAGAGACTGCAGTTCGGTTTCTACGTCATTGAACAGGTCAGGAAAAAAAGCTGTCACACTGTACAACCTTGTGTGGCTCAAGTATCCAAATTCTTCTTACAGCAACTGTAAAAATGTGCAGTGTTGGGGAAAGTTACTTTTAAAAGTAATGCATTACAATATTGCATTACTCCATAAAGCAAAAACAAAAGTGTTGCGTTTATAAATTTGTTCAGTGTATATATACTGTATATATATCCATCTTTAAATATTCAATATTTATCACCCAGCTCTGACACATACAAATACGTCTTAAATATTTGAATGTCTGTAGCAGTAATAGAAATGTGGGCATCTTTGGGCATCTTTGACACTGAGAACTGATCTTTCCTCATTTTTGCAGTCATTTTGCTATTTCATGTGTTTTAGGTGGCCATCTTGGTTCCTTTCCGTAATCGCCATGAGCACCTTCCCATACTTTTCCGACATCTGATCCCAGCACTGCAGAGGCAGAGACTGCAGTTCGGCTTCTATGTCATTGAACAGGTCAGGAAAAGGAAAGTTGTCACACTGTATAACCTTGTGTGGCTCAAGTATCCAAATTCTTTTTACAGCAACTGTTCAAATTTATATAGTGCAAAAACTGTTTGTGCAGTATGGTAGTAGGTTACGCTATTCTGACCCATCATATTTGGACTGTCACACCATTTGTCAAGCTATTCTAAATTGTCCCATTGAAACACAGCCGAACATAAGATTGCTTTTACAAACGATTTAAAAAAAAATCTTTTTTTTTTTTTAAAGTAGTGGTGAGAGTAAAGGTAAAGGAAAGAAAGTTGAATGTTTGTGTGTGTCCACAGGCAGCAAATGAACCGTTCAATCGTGCCATGCTGTTTAATGTCGGTTTCAAAGAGGCCATGAAGGACTTGAACTGGGATTGTGTAATATTTCACGATGTTGACCACATTCTGGAAAATGACCGCAACTACTATGGATGTGGTGAAATGCCAAGACACTTTGCGGTCAAACTCAACAAGTACTCTTACATGTACGGTTTCATAGCACACTGCTTTCTATGTATGTATGATGTTTGGTTGTGAATAAAGATTCGGATCTCTCTGAACATGCAGGCTTCCGTATGAGGAGTTCTTTGGTGGTGTGAGTGGGCTCACCGTGGAGCAGTTCAGGAAGATAAATGGCTTTCCCAATGCATTCTGGGGTTGGGGAGGGGAAGACGACGACCTTTGGAACAGGTACAAAGTTGAAATTTTGAAACTGTTAACAGGATTTTGCAACGCAATGATCTCATGTCTTTTCAAAAGAGTCACTCCCACAAAAGTGGTCTAGCAGTCGGTTTACTGTAAAAGATGATAGTAATGCTTCCTGAACTGGACTGGACTATCTGGATCCCAATAAATGTTTAATACGTACTATAAAAGGAATGATTGCCAACGGACGTTAAAGGTGCGCTCAGTAATTTCCCCTCAATTAAGATGGATTACACACACAAAAAAAAATGTTACTTTTGAAAAACATGATTTCCAAAGCTTAATTTTATTTTACATGGAGTGCTTCATGAGTGCTACTCTTAGAAATAAGTAAATTTTAAGTTAATTTTATTAAGTAAAGTTCAAGTATATTTTCTAAGTTTCATGTGGTAAGTATACTAAAATCAATGTTCAGCTAGTACATTTGTATCATCCCAACATCATACTTATAGTTTATTCACACCATGGAAGAATTGTCAGTAAAATCAGCTAAATGAAGATCTGTCTGTACAAAAAAAAAAAAAAGAGGTTCAGTTCCACCAACATACTATTCAATTATTCCAACCAAAAGCTGACTTATTACTATAAACTTGAACAAGTTTATGAGATAGTATGTAAAACATATGCTGGAGTACGCCAGTATGTGTGACACATAGGTTACTCTGTCAAAAGAGTAAACAAAACTACAAGCTAAGTAAGCTTGGAATATGAAAAGATCAAAAGATTAAGTACAAGTATAGGCCAAATATATTGTTCTGATTACTTGTCAGTATACAAGCCAAGTACACATAAGTATAAATTCGCTAAGTATTTGTCATATAAAAAGAAGACTAAAAGTATTTTTTGTTGTTGTTTTAAGAAGTATACTGAAGTATACTAACAACCCTGTAGAATAAACGTATTTTTCGTAACGGCAGCCAAATACCACAGTACTCCGCGTACTACAGCCTTGGGTAAGCCACCTATTATGAAACACATCCGTACATAGAGTAAATTCAACGTGGGTGACTGTGAATAGTGAATTTCGGCATCTGTAACCAAAAACTATTGCTTCTGCATGATATTGCATCTATGCAGTATAGTTTGCATCATAAATACTTAATTTAGTAAATATTGTAAATAGTCCTTCACTTCTTGCAGTGAATTGGAACATCGTTGACACTTACATGTGTTTTTTCCAGGGTTCAGTTTGCTGGCTACAAAGTGAGTCGGCCTCATGGAGACATTGGTCGTTACATGTCTATACCACACCACCACCGCGGGGAAGTCCAGTTTCTGGGCCGGTAAGATGAGGACAGCCCTTTTGAAACATTTTTTTTGCCATATTTCAGACGACATCCTGAGCACATGCAGTCTTCCTCCAAGTGCACACTTTGGTGACGTCGTATGAATTGTTGGGTACTAGAATGCAACGGTTCTTACATAAACAATTATTATGTAAATTGTTGCATTGAATTGAATTTCATGGAAAAGGCCCGATCTTTCGTAAGATTACGCCTTATTCATGAAACAGAACAGATTTCTTTGTTTATCATTCCTAAATCCATTCTTGTGTAAATTATTGAACTAAATGAACGTAAAATAAGAATGTCGGAGTAAATTAAAATTAAAACCATTCTTGCATAAATTGTGTCATTGACGAAAGCAACAGTTTACACAAGATCAGATCATTCAACATACAAGCACCAAAAAAATCAATTTAAACTGTTTGTAAAATCATATTTACCTACATTTTTGGTAACACTTTATTTTAGGGGCCAGTTCTCACTGTTAAGTTGCTTACTAGCATGCATATTACTAGCATATTGTCTGTTTAATAGTACTTATAAAGCACATATTAATGTCTTATTCTGTATGAGCATATACTAGATCCCTTAATCCACCCCTTACCTAAACTTAACAACTACCTCACTATTAATAATAAGCAAATTAGGAGTTTACTGAAGCAAAAGTCATAGTTAATAGTTGGATGCCAAACTAAAGTGTGACCAAATATGGTTTTATGAATGAGGCCCAGTAGTTTTACGGACATTCATTCTGCTCATGTTTCATGAATAAAGTCCAGTACATTACAATTTGTTCTGCTTGTGTTTCATTAACGGGCTGAAAGGCAAGGCCAAACAAGTTTTTGACAGGTTGCTGAAAACACATTTTCTCCTTTTGTTTTTCAGATATAAGTTGCTCCGTAGATCCAAGGAGAGACAGAGCCTGGACGGCCTGAATAACTTGAATTACTCCCCTCTAGTGTCCCGGAAGAGTCTGTACACTAATGTGTCAGTGACGCTCAGTCGAGAGCTGGCCCCTGTCGCCGATTACTGACATCACACAAGGGACGGGCAAGAGAGACCCATGCCACATGCTACACCACCATTTTTATAAGTTATTTTTTTAGGAAGGGGAGGGGATTTCACAAATCTTTTAATACTCAGTGCATTTTTTTTTTAAATTTCTTTCATTTTTATATATAGTTTTTTTTCTACTTAATTTTTTAAGCTAATTTTACCAAATTTTTGTTTATTTTCCTTTGCTACTCATCAACTGTGTGTCTATCATGTGAATGGATCAGTTCTTGAATCCAAAACCCCAACTGCTGGTTTACTCTCGTCGGACCAGTCAGATCCGACATGTGGTGTGTCTTCTAATCAGACTTCACCTGGGGGGGAAGTCGCATGTTTACAGCATGAATGAGAAAAGCTATTGAACAAGTTAATGACAATTATGCTGAACGACTTCAGAATAGCCATTGTAGGAGTTGAGGGACATGCCCTTTTCTCTGCCAGAAACAAGCACAGCTGGTTCTGTGCATTAGAATATAAACTAATAAATGCAGATTTATTAAAGAGATTTATTAAATGATCAATAAATAAGCATGCACTGATACTTACAGTAGATGCTACTAACATCACGGCTTTAAGTGGGAGTATTCGCTCATGAAACGTGGAATTTAATACCCTCAATCATTTTAGCTGTACAATACAAACGTGCTCATCTACCGCAGCACAGTTTTTAGACGTATTCAACACAAAGAGATTTCTCGACATTAGAATGACCCCATGAAATGGCTTGAAAAGCACAGCATCCTTTCCTGTGTTCATGTATTTTCCAATAAAACAGGGCGTTGGGGCATATCAAAGGGCTTGTACCTTTTTTAAATGGCCAGTAGCTTTTAGTTTATGATTTGCTACTTGTCATTTCTAGTCAGAGGCAAGCGGTATTGAGTGGGGGGACATTAAATTAAACTAAATTAAATTAAATTAAAATGGCACAGAAGTGCAAGATTATGGCTCGTCCCTACCTGCGTCACTGAACTTGCGACACAAACACAACAGAACCGCTAGATTTAAATCAGCACAACCAGCGAAGGATCGAACGCAACTGTTTTAAACGAGCGCACCTTTTTTTTAACAACCAGAAAGTTTTGTTGTCTGTTGCGGAAGAACAGACGTCCCTCTCATTGATAGCGGAGGAGTGTGTAGTCACCTCACCTCATGTGAGTGAGTTAGAAAACTCAGTTCAGCTATAAAGATTTACTAGAGCCAATATTTGACATTTTTTTAATTTTGAGTGTTGTTGCCTCCTGAACTGAATTTGGACAAACAGACTGTGCAACTCTATTAGACCAAACACACTTTGGGCCTCATTCATGATACTGCATTCAACAACTTCCATTCAAGAAATGTGTAGAAACACGTGCAAGTCGTTCAAGAAATATGACGTGACATTCATGAAAGCAGACTGAATTTCTGCATTATCATTCATAAAAACATTCTTGCACAATTCGACGCATTGATATTTATGAACAACTTGCACAGAAATTGGTTCGGTTTTATAATATCCTGAGATACAATGTCCACGTCAGTCATTTATGAATCATAAATGAGGCCCTTTGCTTTCACTCTTACCGTAATAACACATTCTCATTACACGCGTTTATGTCATTTAGAGATCTTAGGGGCTTCGTAATGCATATTTGTGAGCGTGTCCGTGTGCATTCTTCATATCGGAGAGGCTGGCCCTCGTATTTATTCATTCGTTTATGAACATATTTGTTTTTTTAATTAGTTTTAGTTAATTTTTACATATTTCTATCTTGTTTTACTGTAATTGTGATTATTTTGAGGGAAACGGATCAAGGTAGATAACTGTGATGTAAAAACAAGCACTGAAATATGTTATGGCATACAATGTGAGGCTGATCTTGGGAAGAGAGTCTGTTGCTGTTAAACTGAATGGACGGCTGTTTCGGATGATGACACGAGAGAACAGAGACTGTTCCTGAGCGCCCGCCCAGATAACCAATGGTGCTGACCTCACAGATATTAGAACTGTGCTGCCGTGGTACTTTTTGTCTTGTAACAGATAATTATACGAGATTGAAACTAATTACACTCTTGCTTCATTGACCTTCTCGGCAGCGTAATCTATCCGTGTAGCAGGTAAATTGTGTTTAGCTGGACGTGCGCTCAAGCAGGTTTTTCTAATGTTTGATTCTCTCTGTGTTTGACGCTCATGGAGTTTTGCGCCAATGTTTGGGGTCTTTTTTTTACTCATTTAATTAAAGATTAGTACTCTCACACCAAACCTGGTGCAATATGACTGGATTCCAGCACGATGCTGCAGAGTTAAAAACCAATAAACGTCCTCTTGTTTGTCAAGTTTGGTTTGGAATAAAAACTTGTTGCTGTATTGCGAGTCTAAATACACTTTACATCCATAAAAATAAGGCACAATTTAGGAAAGTAAGGAATTTTTTGTATGGATTTTTTATGATTTTGTTTATGAATCAAGGATTTGAATGTTTCAGTTCATTCAGTATGATTTTTTTTCTTTCTTTTTTTGTGTTGTGTTTTGTTTGATCCCTTGCTTCCAAATTATGATTACCATTCATTTTTTTTTTTTTTCCACTTTATAATTAGAGTTATATGTTTAGTGTCAGGAACAGGTTTTATTTTGTAGAATCAAAAGTCTGTTGCACCTGCTGGGTTTATTTAACTTCTATATATATATATATATATATATATACTGATCACAAGTCAGAAACTCCTGCCCCATTTTCTTTATGGGCCCCTTCATTGGCAAACTCCAGTCCATTATATAATCCATTCTGCTCCAGTTGAAATGACAGGGAGAGCAGCAATCCGTCCCTTGAACAACTGGCTGCCTTAAAACCTGTTAATTTATTCAATATAATCATATTTTTATTTTTTATAAGCAAAAATATTTAACTATGTTAGTGTGTTTTTTCACTTGTGCATATTGTGTAGTGTGTTTTGGAGCAAAAAAATGTTTTTAGGCATACAAAGGCATATAAAGGAACTTCAAAGATGGACTTACTATTAACAAAGAATTTGGAGCCCTTTAGTCAGGCAATGATTTGGTGCCATTGACCTCTCTGTGAATGCCATAAGCTGTATTTTCTATTCACTCCAAAATTATTATTATTTTATTTCAATCATAACATGCCTTAAATACTGTTTTTAGGATCATTTGTGATGATGAAGATGTTCCTCTATGACATTATCATGTCTTATTAAGATGATTTGTCAGCCAAACACACAAATTGTCCAAACCTCTGCATCCCGAAATGAATCATTCAACATTATTTGTATAATATCAAGACAACTGAAATGTTTTGAGAAAATAAGATGCTGTCGTCCATTATAAGGAGATCAGGTCTCCTTGAAGGGAAGTCATCTTCCACTCGTACAACACATCTTGGCCTTAGTGTTTCTGTATGAATGATCTTTCAATAGAGACACTTTCTATGATGTAAGATCTCTTTTTTTCTATTATCATTGTTGAAATGGCTGAAGTACACCAATAAAAGTAACTTTAGGCAATATCTTTTGTTATTTGGTATGTTTGAATGCTGCATTAGCTGAAGTGGGTGTAGTGAGTTTCAGATGTTAGAAAGCTTAAATGTAAGTCACCACTAAATGTAGCGATTTCAAATCTAAGTAGCAGCACCAGTGTAATGGCTTTGGGCTTAAATATTAATATTAATATTTAGTTTTGGTCACACTATTTTACGGGTCACCAGCCAGGAATTTCACCTTGACAGTAAAGAACAATCATGTAAGATTGTTGAATAAATAAGAATTATATAAATTGGAGGAAGTTGTAGTCTGACCAATCTGAAGGATTTTAGAGATATTGTTAACTTGTAGAGACTCTTATTGAGTTATCAACACAAGGAAGACACAAGTGTAATAAAAGGGGTTGTATTAACAAAAGGATAGACAAGAGTAACTAACAACTAATAAATTGGTACAATGAGTGCAAAAGATTGATAGATGCAAGTGACTGAGTTGGATGTTACTATGGACGTTATCTTATGGAAAGATAAACTGAAGTGTCCTGGAAGTAATAAGGCAAACCTTATTCTAGATTCAGCAAATAAATTGAGAGATTATTTGTTATTAACTGACATCAGCTATATAAGATCTAATGCAAAATAGATAATCATAAACTGACAATACACTCTAATGCCAACGGTCTCTGGAAAGAGGTTTGGAAAGAGTGATAGTTATGTTCTGCGTCTGGGCCGCGGCGTCTTCCACTTGTTGACCTGAGCCAGGCTGCAGTGGTGGCTCCACAGTCTTGAACACGATGCACTGGTGAACGATGAACTCCTGAGCACAGAGAAGGTCCTTGGTCTGGAAACACGCAAACAGAGGAGCCTTGAAGGTGAAGGTTCTGAAGTCTATACAGAAGATCCTGGCAACCTGGAACACGCAGGAGAAGGATTGCTTGAAGAGACGATTCTGAAGATCCTAGCAGTTTGGAGGATCACTGAAGAGAAGGTTCTGAAGTCTGTACAGAAGATCCAGGCAGCCTGGAACACGCAGGAGAAGGACGAGACGATTCTGAAGTTGTTGCAGAAGATGGGGGACACTAAGCTTGTGGTCGTTGTTGCTGTGGCAGTTTCCCAAACTCCCCAAATTCACTCCTTGCAGAACTTCCTTGTTTCTCAGTAGTACAACAACAGCAGCTTAGCACATTCCTCTTAGCACACAGTAGAGAAACAATAGCTTAGCACACTTCTTTGTGTTGAAGAGAACCTTTTCATCTTTCCTGAGAAGGAGGGTTTGCAAGTTGGCGCATTTCAGTTCCTGCGTTTTGATTGGCTGATGCTGTCGAAGGTGGCCGTGGTATGACCCCCTGATATTAAAGTCCAAGTTTAGAACAATGTCTTTAAGGTTTTTCCTATGCTTAATTCACTTTCCAAACCAATTCCATATTAACCTACACATTGTGCTGAAAATATGAAGACCAAACCTCAATGGGCAATGCTGATCATTGACCCATGCATTCATATATACAGTATATATAGGTAAGGTTGCATACATTGTTGTATCACACGTAGCACTCATTACGTATATACAGTTCTATAAATGGATTTGAAGAAGGTTTAATCAACTTTGAGTCCATTTTGTCTGAACGCATGTGAAGATGTGACCTTCCCTTGTGGCTTCAGAAAAAGGCAAATCCAGTTTGGTCAGTCTGAGTGGTCGTTCACACTTAGGTCTCAAAAATGAGCGACTGTGATCAGTGAAAGAGCATGTGGTGATTGGATCAGTCTTTGAACAATGGAATGCTGAAGTCCTCATTCCTGCCTTCCACAAATGGTAAGCTTGAGGGAGAACAAAGCAGCTCCTGAATGGGGGATACTGTATGTTAATGTTGTCTATCATGTTTTGATTGAAAAATGTATCTGTGCAATATTTCTTTAATAAATGTATTATGTTGCTGCATTTCTGTATTAAATGTGTTATGTTAATAATAATAATAAAAAAGTGTTAGTATAAGTAGTCTTATGCTACTCTGAACATAGCCGTTTACTGAGCAGTTCTAAGATCTGAATTCAGAAGTTTATTTTTTTGTGTTATGGTTAAGTGTGAGTCACATAGTTTGGCCAATTTTTATGTAGCATTCAGAGCATCAAAGGTATGAAACTTTGATTTTATGTAATATGCATTATGTATTCACTAAAAAAGCCATATTTTTTTATTTATACTTTGACATGATGTGGATACATTGACATGGTTTAGGTAAGAGTCCTTTGTGGTTTATATATATATATAACATTAGGTTTATAACATCTTTTGCAGTCTAACATAGTAAGCACGTTTTGTAATTATCTTCTGTCAGCCATCCCCTTATCCATTATCAAACGTACCTGTATGATGTTTGTTAAGTGTAACATTTGATGTTTGTATAACTGTAAGTGTGTTTGAGAGCGTCCTACTTTATGAACACGCAACCAATGCCACAGGATATTCAATAGAAAAAAGGGGGCAGGTGTTTGATGTTGGAAAGATGGCTTTTTGATGTCAGCCAAAAAAGGCTCTTTTTTTCTTTTCTTTTGAAGCAGTGAGAAGGTAATTACATGTTGTTTATTCTTCTTTTGGATAGCATAGCATGCACTGAATTGTGACAGTAAAATGTTAAGAAAGTACAGTAAATAGGTCATTTTGATTTCATGTTTTAGCTTGAAATTGTGCTGAACTTTTCACTCAGGGTGTCATCATCCAGTTCCATCTGCCATTTAATCAGATGCTACACTAAAACAGAGAAATTGGCATCCTTTTGAGTCATCCCCTAAAAATGACACTCCCTGTTTTTAACAGCATTCAGCACTCATCTGCTTCTTTTCAACAGACAGCTGCAGAGACTCAAAAGAGCTGTAGAAATATTTTTTTCAAAAGGGTGCTTAACTGTTTATAAGCAGATCTCTTAGAAGTGGTGAACGCCTCACTTCTTTCTGGGACTTTTCCAAACTCCCTGAAAACAGCAGTTGGTAACCCCCTCCTGAAAAAGAGCAATCTTGATAACACCATATTGAGCAACTATATAGACCAATATCAAATCTTCCTTTTACAGGCAAGATTATTCAAGTTTAAGATTAAGGTCCGACCACATCACAGCACAGAGACAGCGCTCATTAAGATAATAAATAACATTCGCTTAAACTCTGATTCTGGCAAAATATCAGTGCTGGCAGTGTGCGAACTACGGGGGAGCTCGGCTCCCCTTAATAAGACATGGGCTCCCCTGAAAACGTGATTTGTGAAATTTTGGGGGGTCTCAAAAAATATTGACGTGAATATTGTTATTTTGACGTGCAATTTCAGTTTTGTGTAATGTGATCATCGTGGATTATTATGTGTAAAATTGCAAATTTATTAATCTTAGTTAACGTTGATTCCAGCATTTACTAAAACATTATTAATCAAAAGTTGTATCAATTAATGTTAGTTAACTGAAACAGCAGACGTGCTGAATGAGACGCAGATTCACTCTCTGCCAGCAGGTGGCGCTTAAAGCGTTTCCTGGTTTCCGCTGTAAACAAAGCAGCGCTGAACTTATGAACTTTAATATGCATTATACAGAGGCAAGAGGAAAAGAAGAAATACCATCTAAACTTTTCTAAAGACAGTAAGTTCCCCTCAGACATGCATTCATAAAAACTCCTACACCTAAATGAATCGCGATTTGTTTAGCATCTCAACCGATTTGAATCGTCACATACTTGAATCGATTTTCAACCGGCTCACAGTTAATCGTTACATCCCTACTATATAGTGCTTGCATAAAGCAAGTAGTGCATGCACTTGTAGCTTTTATGTATCTTTGTAAGTCATTGTAAGCCCCGTTTTGAGGCACGCGCAAGCGCACAAACCCCCCCCTCCCCCCTCGTTATAAAAAAAAAACAAGTGGGCTCCCCCAAAGTCCACGGTATAGTTCGAACACTGAGTGCTGGTACTACTAGATCTCAGTGCTGCGTTTGACACTGCCGATCATAACATACTTCTAGAGAGACTGGAAAACCGGGTCCGGCTTTCTGGGATGGTACTCAAATGGTTCAGGTCATACTTAGAAGGGAGCTGGCTTCCAGTTATATTTAGGATTGATTTTAACGTACTCGTTTATAAATCACTCAATGGCCTAGGACCTAAATACATTGCAGATATGTTCACTGAATATAAACCTAACAGACCACTCAGATCATTAGGATCGAGTTAGTTAGAAATACAAAGGGTTCACACAAAACAAGGGGAATCCGCTTTTAGCTATTTTGCCACCCGCAGTTGGAATC
Source organism: Sinocyclocheilus anshuiensis (assembly GCF_001515605.1). Lineage (NCBI taxonomy): Eukaryota > Metazoa > Chordata > Actinopteri > Cypriniformes > Cyprinidae > Sinocyclocheilus > Sinocyclocheilus anshuiensis. The sequence goes on from NW_015539859.1 coordinate 118,039, forward strand.
AGCTTCCAGAAGAGATCAGATGTGCTAAAACATTAGTCACATTTAAATCTAGACTCAAAACTCATCTGTTTAGCTGTGCATTTATTGAATGAGCACTGTGCGATGTCCGAACTAATTGCACTGTATTTTATGTATTGCACTGTAAACCGAAATTATTGCACTCTATTTTATGTATAATCATTTTCTATTTTTTAACTGTCTTAAATTCATTTTAAATCAATTTTTAAATCATTTTCAAAGTTTTTAAATTCCTTGTTTTATTTTTGTGATTATTTTTTATGATTATTTTACTTTCTTTATGTAAAGCACTTTGAATTATCATTGTGTACGAAATATGCTATAAATAAACTTGCCTTGCCTAGAAATACAAAGATCATGATTGTCAAACAGTTTTCACACAGCATGAATTTGTTTGAATGACAGCTCTGAATGGACCTCTTCAGTTGTGTATGGATGAGGAAATTAAATTGCAGTTAGACAGCTTTATGGGATGTGGATCAGTGTACAGACATATATAATTACTATTCAAAAATATTTAAACATTTTTTTAAATAAATAATTGTTTAATTATAATACACATGAGTAAGTCTAAGATCACTACATTTGCTCAAACACATCTAATTTGCTCGAAACATTAATTTACAAAATTATTCAACACCCAAAAGTTAGATTTTGTAGAGAATATTAAATTTTTTTATAATACTGTTTCCCAACCCCGTTCCTGAAGGCACACAAACAGTACACATTTTCAAACACTTCCTAATCAAACGCACCTGATTTAAGTCATCAGCCAATTAGTAGAGATCTGAAATGGATGGGTCAGACACCGGAGACATCCAAAATGTGTTGTGTTTAGAGATGCACCGATACCACTTTTTCCAGTACTCGCCCGATACCAATACTTTTATTTTTGGTACTTTGGTGCATCCTAACTTGTGTTGACATAAACTTAAACATAATTTTGATGAAAATTAAAAAACTCATAGACTAACACAATAGTCTTAAATAGTAAATGTAAAATATAACAAATAGACTAACAAAAACTGAATAAGATGAACATATAAAATGTAATATTGTTAAACTTTTTTTTTTCTTGAAACACTTTAAAATTAAATTTAATTATGATCATATTTTAAAGCTTTATATTAAAGTGCCCCTATTATGCCTTTTCGAATATTACCTTTCATGCAGTGTGTCATGTATGTGAAGATAAACTATCTGCAAAGTTGTGAAGCCGACAGTGCATGATAAATAAAGTTATTGTCTATCAAAAAAAATTAAAAAAAAAAGAGTCGGCTCGCAATCGCCTAAACGAGTCATCAGGAATTCGAATCTTATTCTGTTACGTCTGTACGTCACAAAGTAACACATTTGCATAATGTCCTCCCACGTTCTACGTCGCCAACTTGCCCGCCCACAAACACGGTAAAATTTCCGTGTGGTTAACATCATGTCGAGAAGATGCTGTATCCTACGCTGTGAGAGTAAATTTGTTTTATGACATCTTATAATTACCACAAACTTGTTAACACTTGACACTTACCACTGAGAAACGTCCTGCTCCAGTCGTGCTTGCGAATCAGTCTCTTGTCGATCAGCCACTTCAACCGTTTCATCATCAGACTCCGGCTCGAATTGGAAAGGCACAATCGATACCATCTTTTCTATGTATTGACAAGTACGTTATGGCAATGGGCGTTTAGTTTCTGACACGCGCTGTACGCGGTAGACCAATCCAGAGCCAATCTCTCTACGGCTCTGGACCAATCACAAAGGACTGCACCATCTGACCAATCACAGCAGTGAGGGCTCAAGGAAAGGAGGGGTTTAGAGAGACTGATTCTTTGAACCGCTTCGCACGAGTCGTTTACGAATCATTTAAAATTGAGGTAAAATTAAATCTATTTTTTGAGAAAACTAACATGTTTTTTGACCTTGCATGCATGTAAACATGTTTTAGGAGACTCTTAGCAACCTTAAAAATGGCATAATAGGGGCACTTTAAGCATCTACATGTTGTTCCTCTCATCGTTTTTCACTGCATATTCAGCTTTGTGTCTCGCCTTCCTTTCTGCTCTCTGTTTCCTTTTGTGAAGCATCAGGTGGCGAGTGAGGGTCTGAATCCATGTGCAACAAGTAGAAAAGGGAGAATCCGGTAGTCAGACATGGTCATACACAAGACAAACAGACAGTGAGGCAAACAATATACAGAGGCAGTCCAAGATCGAAATCCAACAAGTATAAAGTCCAAAAACCAAGAGCGTAATCCAACACAGAATGCTCAGAATTGCAGTGTGAAACCAACAATACTTCACACTGAGTGAGCAAACAGTCAGGGTTTATATAGGCCATCCTAATTAGGCTGAGAGAACAATCACCTCAGAATTCAGGTGAGTGAGACCTCTGGTGGCGGAGTTGAGAAATAGCAAATGATGCGACAGAACACTCTCCATTAGGAGTGTCTCCTGACACTTCACAGACTCGCACAACTCCTCACTCATGTTTTCTAAGTGCTGGTTTGAGAGGGTGTTTTTGATGAAAATCAGATATCAGAGAGGGGTCCAAAATGTATGTTCCCTGACCAAGAATGCCTCTTCATTGTCGTGTTTGATGGGTGGGGGTGGTGTATTGTTGGACGACTCCTTGCCTCTCCCCCAAGAGAAAGAAAGAAATATGAAAAGCAGAGATATGATAATAAGTAGGCAATTTGAGCTTGTATGTGACATGACTGATTTGTCTGATAATGGGAAATGGGCTAACATACCTGGGACTGAGTTATCGGCAAGGGAGTCCAGCTGAAGGTCTTGAGTGGACAGCTAGACTCTTTGACCAGGGTGTAAGATGGGTGCAGGTCTGTTATGGTGATCGGCTTGGGTCTTTTTGAGATGAACAGCACGCAAGAGGTGGGTGTGTGCTGTATTACAGGTTTGTTCAAACAGTCATCAACAGACGGAACCTCAGAGGACTCACCCGACCAAGGAACCAGAAGAGGCTGAAGAGGCTGTCATCCCAGTGGAAGAGTTGATCAGTGAGTTTTGAGCATATTCAGCCCAAGGTAAGTAACGGCTCCACTCGTGTTGATTATGACAGTTAGAATGTAGAAATCTGCCCACCTCCTGTTTGAGCTGTCCTACCTGTCCATATGAATGAGGATGGTAGCCTGAGGTAATGCACACCTTGATGTTGAGCAGGTGCTAGAACTCCTTCCATACTCGGGAGATAAATTGGGGTCCTCGATGAGAAACAATTTCTTCCATAATGACAAGTTCTCAGCAGTTTCCATACAGGTAGGCAGTTTCAGGAGGGGAATGAGACAACACGATTTAGAGAATGTGTTTGTAGAAAATGATTACCTGGGAAATGTTATCAGTCATCACCAGGAGCTAGTCTGGAGTCCTTAATCTGGAAGCAGACAGAACAGCACCTAAAGCCAAGTTCACACTACAGGATTTTAAGCCCGAGGGGGTAGTTTGCCACCAACCATAGATATCCTAAAACTAGGGGATTGGGCGGTGTGTGAATGAGCAGAAAAGAACAACATGGGTGGCTCCAACTAGAGTTCTTATGGGATCCAGCCTCTTATGAAGACTCCAGATGACCCAACACCTGAGAAAAGATGACGCCAACCCCTGCGAGGACCTAAGATGACACCAACTTTGAATACATACACAAAACTGCTAATTTTTTCTTACATTGTAATCATTATGATCACAACATGTAATCATTGAAACAGTATGTGAAAAGCACTATACAAATAAATGTGAATTGAAATTAAATTATGGATGAAAGTACAATGGTCAATGATTCCCAAGTTGAGTGAGCATCCATCTAGTGCCATCAAATTTATCCAGCAGGGCCGGCTGGGGGTTAGATGAAATTAGCAAAAAGGGCACTGGGAGGAGGTTAAGGATTCTCAGCTTGGGACTGAGCAGGTATAGAGGGAGAGAATCAGCTATTCCAGGGGTTTTCAAATCTGTCCTAGAGCAACCCCAGCACTGCAGATTTTGTACCTCAGAATTAATGTGAGTGAGACCTCTATTGGTGGAGATGATAAATTACACCTTTCTTTCATCTCTGACAAGAATTTCCTGACTCATTACTGTTTTCTAAAAAGTCAACTATAATGGAAATCTGAACGTCAAAGGGTTTATTACTGTTCCTTTTATGATGATGGAGTCCTCCTTTGAGGTGTAGTCACAATCACCAGGGTCATGTTGCATCAGCCAAAACTGTTTTATCATTTAAAGAAATATTGTACTTTTAAATAAAGACCATTGTTATGCTCTAAATTGTAAACCAATTAAGCACATTACAATCAAACAGCCCACTTTACCCAAATTCACCCTAAAAAAAAATCTATATTTCAAATGAACAAGATTAAGGAACACCTGTCATTAGGTTTTGTTATTTTGTTATTTTTATGTTTTTGTAGTTTACGTTCCATAACTAAATACATAATACAGTATAATATAATAGAAATGGTTGGGAATTAGGTTATGATTACTGCTTGTAAATGGATGAATAGAGATTTAAAGATGGATTTTGTAAATCTGCCTCAAAGCATGGAGATATGATGAGATCAGTCATGCAAGTAGCTTCGGATGAGATCAAATCAATGTAAGAGCTTTTAATATCAGAAATGTCCTCATATTTGTTCTTTGTCCTCTTATCCCACACATACGCACACTTTCCACAAACCTCACACACACACAAAAAAAATGCATAAAGAAATGCAGACAATTCTCAAATAAATATTTACACACCAATCTGTCATACACTTGTCCTGTTTGCTCTGCTGCTGTTTTAGAGTGGCCTTGTAATAATAGCGGTTGGTGTTATGGAGCAGCTCAGGAACATCCTGTGTGTCTCTCTGGCCAAAACACTACACAAAATGGTTTCATCAAATATAAAAAGTGTGTTTGTCTACATTAGCATTAGTACATACACAATACACAAAGTAGTGATGAATATTAAACCTGAAGATAAACGTGTGCTACAGAGTTATCAGGAAGTGTAGGGAAAAAAAAAGAGTCAATCAGGTGCTTGTTTTTAGATTAGCATACAAAATAATGCTATGACACTAAGAAGATTTAGGTATAAAAGTATAAAAGACAAAAATGTTGCAATATGGATCAAATACATATGGAATATATCCTTCAATGATAAATATGCTGTGGTACAGAAATAAATAATATGACAAACATCAAATATTTCTCTGGAATTCTCAGTATTAACCACTTTTTACAACCAGTTTAACCTACATAACTGTCCTTGTCACAGTTTAGTTCTGCCCTAGGACTTATGTTTTAAAGTTTATTCTGTTCCGTTGTTTCTTTCTTCATCTCCTGAGTTCATTTCTTGTATTTAGTTCCTGTTTCCTCTGTTACCTTTCTCTGGTAAGAGGCTGTGTCCGAAAGCTAAAAAATGCTGCCTCCGCACCAGCATATGGAGGTAGGAAGGCAACATGGATGAATCCTTTATAGCCCACATAATATCCCACAATTCTGTGCATTCCATTTTGCGATAGTTGAGCTAAAAAATAAATAAAGATTGTGTCTGAAAGTTGTAATTGGTTGTCAGTTTGTTGGTGTCACACTTCGGCTACTGCTACTATGTTGGAACCAGGAATCGAGGCGACGTCAGAGTACTTCAACATAGAACCATCTTTATTCATCCAAATAAAGAGACATAAAGGCAAGCCGCACACGTAGCAGGGGGAACAAACGTTTAACAGCAGACAAAGAAACTAGGAATTAGACTCACTATAAATACACAGGACTTGAGGGGAAGACGAGGAACACCTGGAACTAATGCAACAATGAACATGGGAAACACCTGGGACAAATAATAAACAATCAGGGAACAGGAAGACCAAATAGGGGCATGGAAACAAACATCTGACAGTTTGCAAATGTTCATATTTTTTACTAAAATTGTCCACTTTTTTATATAATTTCTAGTGAGAAATTAGTACTGTAGTAATTAAATATTCACTTAGCTCTCTCTATTTTGTCATAGATCATTAAACTATATTATGCTGCCTCGAAATCAGTTTTGGGAGGAACATATGTTCCTGGGAGGAACAGTGCACAAATGTTGCCTGCAAAGTCATTGCCTGAAAGGGAAGCAGGAAAACAAGTCTGAGACACACTGCATGATTTTCGGCTGTCCTAGATGAAAGATTGCTATCGTGAAACAATCGTGGCGATTTCTGTGATCGTGGCTCCTAATCGATGGTCCTATGTTGTACAGTGAGAGAGGTTCAAAGACGGTCAAACAAAGATAGCCTTTGATAATTTTCGGACAGTGTCAGAAATTCAGCATGATCATCGCACAGTGTCTCCTGCTACAACCTACGTCTACTGACCAGCCAATGAAAATGCAACATGAAATCATGATCATCACAACAAGGCGCTAAAACTTAAAACTGCTTACCTCAAACTCCTCTTTTTTTCAGCACACATAAAAAGTACAACTGCCAAAGTATGATTCGTCATGCTATTTTTGTTTATGACTAGCACATGCTGATGACGTTTTATTCTTCAATAGTAACGTGCATCGTAGCCTACGAGTCACTAGGTGTCATCATCGTACAGTCTGCATACATGTCGTACCCAAGTTTATTAGATCCATGTCGCACCGTGTGATTTGTAATGATCTTATAATCTTATAATGATCTTATATAGAGGGCAGTCGTGGCCTAATGGTTAGAGAGTCAGACTTGTAACCCGAAGGTTTGAGTCTCAGTTCCGGCAGGGATTGCCGGTGGGGGGAGTGAATAATCTTCCACCCTCAATACCACGACTGAGGTGAGACCCTTAAGCAAGAACCGAACCCCCAACTGCTCCTCAGACGCTGCAGCAATATGGCTGCCCACTGCTCTGAGTGTGTGTGTTCACGGTGTGTGTGCACTTGGATGGATTAAATGTAGAGCACAAATTCTGAGTATGGGTCACCATACTTGGCCACATGTCACTTTACTTATAAGATTGCTGAAATCTCACAGTTTGTAGAAGGCTTAAGCCTTGGAATGCAGCCAGTATGTTTTCAGTTTTTCCTTTGGTTACCAATTATGTTCCTCACCTGTCTCTTGTTTAGTTCCTCGTTTACCTGTGTACCTTGTGTTTGTAGCTTGATGTTATGGTGTTTGTCTTAGTTTAGCATGCTGTTACGCTGCTTTTTGTTTCTCCTGTGCCTTTGTGGATATTCTCATTTTATTTGATTAAACTGCTGCTAAAAGTATCCTTATCTCTGATCTCCTTCATCCCTGCTGCACCCTACTGATGTTTCAAATATCACTCTATCATCTACGTAGCACAGTGGTTCTCGATTCCAGTCCTCACGACCGCCCGCTCTGCACATTTTATATTTTTCTCTTACCACTTCAGACGTTTGTTCTATTTGACTGTAAGTGCCCTGCAAAGTCGACATCATTGGATGTTCCGCCATGATTCCAGTTCGAAGGGAGTGTAAGGGCATTAAAGTGTGCAAGACGTGAATTTAAATTGTATTTATTTACAGAGGTATATTATGTCACACTTCTCTAGTGAGTTTGGTCTGTGTGTGAAGATGCTGCAGGCCGTGGCGTAGCGCAAATCCATGAATAAATGTTCCGAAGTGAGGTAAACTTCAACGGATTTCCCATGCTGGGAAGTAGGGAGCAATGAACACTGTGTAGGGACCCTGTCAATCAGAATACAGTTCATGCGTGGAGCTCTCTTCTAATGAGCTGGTTATCTGAATCAGGAGTGTTAAATAAGAGAGACATGCAAAATATGCAGACCGGGGGATTGCCAGGACTGACATTCTCAGTTTCATTGGTTTGTTTGAGTTCTTCATGATACTGGGTGGTCATATCTGGAACTTGCACAAATGATGCAACATCCTAACAGAATATAAAGGAAATAGTTGACAAACTTTCACACAACCCACTTTTATTAATGAAAAATTATAATCTCTCAGAAAAACAAAAATTTAAAAATGTGAAATATTTTAAACAACCTATTTCACACACATCAAACTTTTATAAAAATGTGTAGCTTCATTCCTGTTATAATACAGTAATTAAAACAGTAATAAAATCAGGAGATGACTTTGATGCTGAGATGAGAAGGTAGTGAACAGTACTTGCCATTAGAAACCCGTAGCAGCTTAGTAGTGTCATAACATTCGCTTGCCTGTTTTTTGCATGTTTGTTACTTCATTTAACAAATTGTTAAATATGTTTATAATGCACTCAAACTTTCTTCATATAAGTTAACAAAACTCAGTTAAATTGATATAAAGGCTTAAAACAAAGAAATAGGAGACAAAATGCCCTGTTGAGGGAACAAAAATATTGCAAATTTGTACATCCTCAGGCCTTGTGATTTATCTGTATAGTAAGGTCTAGTGGCCGTCACCCCGCAGTCTTGCAGGGTCCGTTTTACTCATGCAGTCTTTAAGACTATCCTTCAGTTGGACCAGCTGCTCAGAATGGCTGGCTAGTGTCCCATTGACCTGCACCAGGAAGCTGTCCGAATGTCTTTCCAGCTCACTGCGGATTCTCTCAAGGTCATCGGCTAGCTCACCTAGGCTGCCACACTGTCCTTCAACCTGGGTGATTCGACTTTCCACCCCAGACACTTCCTGTTGCATTCCCTGCGTTGTGGTGCGACAACCCTGCAGCTCCCCAGCTAGCCTCCGCCGCAAGCTCTGGAGTTCTGCCTTCAACTGGATTAGCCTCCGCTCCCCGGCTCCAAGCATAGATGCCTGTCGTTCCACCAGACCTGAGATTTCCTGCACCCGCGTGACCAGCCGGTTTTCCCGCTCCTGCCAGGTGGAATTCACCTGGCCGACTTCTCGAGCAAACAGGCTGACCGAATCGCATAGCCCTTTCAAGGTACGATTGACAGAGTTGACGTTGATCTTCAGGAGTGTGATTTCCCCCTGGATGGAGCCCTCTGCGTCTTGCTGAGATAGATGTGTAAGGACACTCTGTAAGGTGCTGTTGAGATGGTCCAGTTTGCTTGAATGCACGGCCAGGCGGTCCAGCATCTTCTTTTCTGTTTCCTTACAGTCCTCTACCTCAGTCTTGATGAGGGCCATCTCTGGGCTAGAGGCAGGGGAGCAGGCAGAGGTGCAGAGGAGCTCAAGGATGGACATCTGCTTCTGCATCCCATCTAAGTCAGCCTCCACCCTCCTCCGAATACTGTCAATCTCTGTCTCCAGTGCTGGCACCACTTGCCCCTCTAGCAGTGCCGGTGCTGTGGCATTGCTCAACTCCTCAACTGCTACAAACAAACGTCGCTCTAATGTCTTTAGCTTATCATCTAGCAAAGTCTTAAACCCATCCAGGGAGCTGAACTCAGACCCTAACCCATCTTGGTGTCTATGTTCAGAGGCATTAATTTTGCCCTCCATGTCCACCAGCCGGGTCTCCAGCCGGGTCTCGATGTGGAGCGTCTGGTCAGTCAGGTCCACTTGTAGCTGCCTCTGGGACTCAGTCAGTCCTGTAATTGAGTCCTCCAGCTGGACCATCCTCTGGGTCAGGCTGTTTATTTCGCCACAGCAGCTCTCGGTTACAGTCAGACCCTGGATCTGTGCCTGTAGCTCACCTAGCTCTTTCCTCAAGCCCGTCTCACTGCCGTCCAGCGAGATTTGGATCTGTTCTTGACCTGTTAGGTGCTCTTTGTGACACTGCTGCTGAACCTAATGACAGGACACATGAGATGTTATTTTAACAACTGGAAGGATTAGGTGAATCAATTTTGTATCATAGATAATAATGCGCTGCCTCAGTGTTTTGTTATGTAAAGTTTAATCCTAATGCAAAATCTAGCGTAGCGTTAGTTCTGCACTGTAAAATCCAATAGTTTACCTTACTTAGATTTAGTTAGTTATCTTTACTTAGTTGTTATACTTACTAGGTTTTATTAAGTTACAGCTACTTTCAATCATCTTTGACGATAGTGGTCCTGACAGAAATGAATGAGTTATTTATCTCTTAGATTAATAAATCCCAACTCATATATATATAACCCAGGGCTCTACAGTGCAGTAATTTCAAAATTACGGCATTACTGCAAAATTACTGCAATCATACAGAGAAAGAGCTTTGCTACTGTGCAACATGATGCAAAAATGAATGCATGCTTGAATATTGATATGTTTGCTGATCTACGGGAGAGTCCAGTTAATGTTAAATAATATTAATTAACAATTAATATTTGCGAGCAGTCTTCATCACAAAGGTGAGGTAGTTAATGTGCTGAATGTTCACAGTATCATGATAATCAAGTTATAACATCAAACCTAAAAGAGGTGTATGAGCAAGTGTATCAATCTTGTTTCTAAATTGTCGTAATTATTAATTTAGTGTTCACTCAGTTTTCCCTGCTTGTGTATATCTACTGTATGCTGCAATGTGACATATTGATGTATTTCAAAAACTGAATTTTGACTGTGCCCTTTTGAATTCATGCCATCTTCAAATAAAATGTAAATGTAAATGCCTTATACAGTATGCTGTTATTTAGAGCTTTATTAGAGATTTAGTTTAATTTAGTTTAATTAGAGATTTTTTTTATTTATGTGCCCCCGTAATCTTAAATCAAGATCTTGAAGCTTGTATAAATATCAAAATGGGAAAGAAAAGTCAGTCGCAATTTCCGCTTCATGCTGACTTAAATTAGAACAAATAAAAGAAACGCCATCATGCACAAGTGTCCAACTAGTTCCTAGCGCAAAGCTCAGTGATCAACACACCTGACCGATTCTCTCATCACAGTGGCTCTCCAAACCCGTCAGTCTCCTCTCAAAGCCATCGAGGACCTCCGCCCTCATGCCGGTCAATCTGGAGTCCAGAAGTTCCTCTAGATGCCGCTGATCTCCAGGGATGAGCCTCCCTGTGGCAGTGTCTATCAGCTTCTTTAGCTGGCCGTCGTGTCCCATCACCATCCCATGGATCTCGTCCAGCATGTCGCTCTTGGCCCTCAGCTCATCTTTGACCTCCATCACCCTTCCCACCAACTCTCCAAAACCAGGGAGGTTCTCTTCGCCGTCTAAGCCATTCGACGTGCCCTCTGGGATCAGCCCGAAGCCCACAGAGGTATCCAGCAGCCGCGGGGCGCCACCGAGCAAGGTGATCAGCATCTTCTTAGTGTCCTCCCGAAGAGAGACTCGCAGACGTTCCTCCATGCCAGTCACCAAGCCATTCAAGGTGTCCAGATCTTGAGAGAGTTTACGAAGGTTTTCTTCAATGCGGTCTAAACGTTCACCAGAGACTCCTGCTTTTGGACCTTAGAAGTGAGTAAAAGATAACTTTTACAACTTTACAAACTACATTTAGGAAATTAGAAAGGCGTAGATCAGGGCTTCCCATCTGCAGGGGGTTTGTGAAAAGCTAATAATATACATTATAAAATTTAAATAAATAAATTAGGCTGCATGATAACAGCAGTAAATGATACACAGTAAATGTGGCAAACTGTGCTGTGAGTTTAACATGCATTTGGGAATGCAACATGCTCTAGGATTTGCACCTTCATATAATTTCCAAGGTTTTTGTTCACAGAAGTTTACAGCATTTCATGTTGTGAGGAGTTAAAATGTTTAAAGCTTGAGAGTTTGATTATTGAAAGTGACGAATTTATGATATAAATACTATTATTGCAACTTATAGTGTTAAATAATATTATTATAATTATTATCAAATATTTATTTCAAATGTATATATTTAACTAAATTGATATATTTTACATATTTAAATGTATTCTAAATTAAATATATATTCTGATATATTTATTTTACAGTACAGTTGTAATTTACAACTATAATATTTGACCCTGGAGCACAAAAGCAGTCTTAAATCGCTGGGGTATAATTGTAGCAATAGTCAACAATACATTGTGTGGGTCAAAATTATTGATTTCTCTTTTTTGCCAAAAATCATTAGGATATTAAGTAAAGATCATGTTCCATGAAGATATTTTGTAAATTTCCTACTGTAAATATATCAAAACTTAATTTTTGATTAGTAATATCCATTGCTAAGAACTTAATTTGGACAACTTTAAAGACGATTTTCTCAATATTTTTATTTTTATTTTTGCACCCTCAGATTCCAGATTTTCAAATAGTTGTATCTCGGCTAAATATTATCCTATCCTAACAAACCATACATCAATGGAAAGATTATTTATTCAGCTTTCAGATGATGTATAAAACCCAATTTCGAAAAATTGACCCTTATGAATGGTTTTGTGCTCAAGGGTCACTCCAGGGTTTCTCTCTTAAATTTCATAATTAAAGCAAAATAATAATAACATTACTACTACTACTACTACTACTACTATTATTATCATTATTATTATTCAGTTTGATTGTGTTTCTAAAACACCAATGTGAATGTAATGTAGACTCAGCAACAAATATATTTATTTATACATTTATCATGGGGTATTTCAAGAAAATATTTGAAGTTTGGCTGACAAAAAAAAAAGTTTGGGAAACCCCTGGAGTAGATTATAAAAAATAATAATAATCACCATCATCATCATTACTTTATCATAATCTGTGTTTTGTTTTGTTTTTTACAACTATACTTAACCCAAATGTTAATATTAATTGCAGTGTTCATAGTCAAATTGCTAATGGTGGCACATTGAGAGTTGTGTGAGCTGTGTAATTTGCACTTACCATAAGTTGTTTTAGGAGTCTCTGGTGGCAGGTATCCACTAGGGATGGGCTTGTTGTCAGGGTGACCTCCAGGAAAGGGGAATGGTTTACCAGGCTCCAGCCTTGATACAGGGATATTGGGATGACCCCTGGCGTAACCCTTCAGCCCGGGCCGAGGGAAAGAGCCTTTGAAGGGTGGCATCATTGCATCCGGGTTGGAGGTCGTCCCATCACCGCAGTTCTCTCCAGAGTAACCTGGGCAGCAATGCCACTCCAGTTCAGTGATGGTTTTATAAACGATTTTGTACTGTGGTTTAAAGAGTGTCCGATACCTGCAGGGAAAAACACACTGAATGTCACAGAACTTCACACTTCGCCATCCATTCGCCCTGTGTACATCAGTTAGAATTAAATCAGTGAGGAGATAAGCTTCAGGAGTTTTATTCACTGATGTTCAGGCATGACAGTAATGATGCAGCCTATTATACAGTTTAAAAACACATGCTTCCATATTTCAGATGGAGATGGAGTTTGAGTATCTCACACATGTTTACATACAGATGCCACATAATATATAATATTAATATAATATTAACAGTACTCAGAGTTGCCACTAGAGGGCTCAAACACCAAATAACACCGCAAATGGTATCAATAACAAAATAGCTTCTAACATATATCATTCGCTGTTTTTTAACCAAGTCTGAAATATTTGAGACCATCTTTCTCCTGCTATTTTGAAAAATATAAATTCCCCATTTGGAACTAAATTTTGTTGTAACACTAAAACCCCTCCATGTTATTCCATTCAAGAATCATAGTGCTTGACTTACATGAGCACAGGACATTTCTGTCCCCATATGCACTTGGTAGTGTACTCCGGTTTGACATATGTGGCCACTCCATCTTGCATTACACAGGTGACGTTCTTCTGGACAACGTAGGCACAGAAGTTCCTGTTATAAAGAAAGAAACATGAAAAATCAATCAAAGTCTGAAAAGATACGATCTTATTAGAAGTGTTACGAGTTTTGTGATGGAAACCATCATATATTATTTCACTTTAGAAGTGTGAAAGTAAAATTACTTTTTCACCGAGCAAAATAACATCAGCTACCCAAGGAATAAAGTTAAGGTTTTAACATCCTCACAAAAACTATAAAAATGCAGCAAAATGATTCATTCAAGCATCAAATCACCTAATCAATAAGCATTAAAGCAACTCAGCAGTCCAGCATTCCAAGCTGAACCTGCCATCAGAGTTCACTATGAACACATTCACTCACATCCATTCAAACTTTTACATCTGAAGTGCAACTATAGCAACTGCCTAGAGTCCACCGCAACGAGAAACAACAGAGAGAGAGAGAGATACTGGCTATGTAGCAAAAATAGCATGTGAAACAGTATAGATTAAGCAGCGACAAACAGTTTAAACAATAATATGCCTCATGAACTCATTATGAGACATGTTTATTTTTGCAGCTTTTGTTTATCTATCATCTGTCTATTTATTTATTTACTATGTTGAGTAAAATTTCTTCATTTTTAACAGTTTGATCAAATAATGACTCAAAAAAGAGATCAAAACCATGATTGATATTGTGAACGGGTCATTCATCAGACAGTAAATGGAAGGTCAAGTTGTATGATTTGTATTGTTGGACACAGTATTTCTATTCGGTGCACTTTGTTATATAGTGCACATTTAGCAATTATGGTAGGTCAATGGATATCCCGTGCATACTAAAATATGCATACTGTGTGCTGCATACTGCAAAAATAACAGTAATAGACTGACCAGGTCAATAAATTGTCAATATTTTACAATTTTGTGATTTGTATTGCATTTTATATCATTAAAATGTATTATATCATGTATAACATAATATGTGTACTATATATCTGATTTTATAGTGGCTTTCCTCTCAGCCACTGAAAATGTTTACTAAAAAAGTATAGTATATACTTGTTTACTAACTCATACCAAGGGACTCAAATTCGGAGCCACATCATACAGTAATTACACAGTTCAACAGCTGTTGAGATCTGATTTATGGCTGTCTAATGCTATCTGCTGTGAAATGAACACACTTTTGTTACACATACATAACACATAAGGAAACCCACATTTGGCCATAAATATGCACTGTACAGCCCACATATACATGTGTCTAAACACACAGAGTGCCCATAGTAAGAAGAGTATGTGATTGAAGAGCAGCCATGCGTTGCTGTACTGGAGTTGGCATTTTCCAAGCGAGCCTGGAGCAAAACTCAAAGTCCTGCTGTTCAACAGTGGTACTGCTTCAGAGATCTGGGCTGTTACAGAGCTTCAGTCATTCACAGCGTGTAAGAGAGTTCAGGTGTAGTGACCCCTGACATTAACGAATCTAATTACAAGTGTGGTCAGGGAACTAACCTGGGATTTTGGTAGAAATTCACATTACTATCTTAAAGCAGCCTCGAGATTCTTAAAAATATGTATATTTTTATTGATATTTGCAATTTTTGCAATTCAACTGTGGGTCTATAAAACACCATTATTAGCATGCATATTACTAACATATTGGATGTTTATTAGTACTTATTAACATATTATTAAGCACATATTAATGCCTTATGCAAATGAGGAGTTTATTGAGGCAAAAGTTGTAGTTAATAGTTAATTAAAAGTGTGAATTGGTCCCCAAACTAAAGTGTGACAAATTACTTATTATACAACAAAAGTCGTAAAAAAAGTATGTCAAAATTTGTATTTTGTGAATAATAGACCATTTCTCACTTACAGTAACTAAAAAAGACCCCTGTGACTTGCCTTCTTTAGTAGGTGGCATTAAACAGATCTGTGCAAACACTGAAAATGAAGGGAATAAATACATACATAAATAACTAAAGGTAGAGGATCTAGAATTTCTGCCTGCGTGTAATGAAAAACAGACTTTGGCATTCAGCATTTGTTTGTCAGGTGAGCACACACTTGGAAGAAAAAGACAAGCTCTGTAGTCAAGCAAAATGAGTCCAGGTGTCCAAATGTTCCCCATGTATACATAACCCGATTCAACCATATCTACACGGGTTCATTCAATCAACGTGAAATTATGCCCACAGGAAGAACAAGAGAAAACGTTACACATAAAGAGTGTGTTCATGTTAGACGTGTCAAAGTTTCAAGCATTGCTTAAGTTTCTGTCAGTGACTGCAAAAAACAAATGTTCAGCAACAAAAACCCCTTTACAAGAATTGCATGCATTTGTGTTTGTTCACACGGAACAAAGAACTTGCGATGCTGCTCGAATTACAGTATCATGACTTGTGAAAGGACAAATTAACACATTGTCAGGCATGTAAAGTGATCAAAGAGCCTCCTGTGATGCATTAAACAGCGCCTGTGATCTGTGTGTTGCAAATGAAAGACGAATATTAGCTGTGCAGGCTGATCTCCCAAACCACAAAGACCACACAGCATGAGGAAAACGTGTGTTCATCTGTCAGAGGAATGGTGTAAAGAGGCATTTGAGACTGTTGGAGACATATTTCCGCTGCTGTGTCTTCTGTGTGTGCCGGATTCATCTCAGGAGATAAAATGCAGTGAAGAATAGATAATGTGAGGGGGCTCAGTACATACACCTGAGGTACACCACTTGAAAAAAGAGAAGCAAAATTAATCTCAGCCGTCTAATGCATATTGCAAAATAAAGCTGGACAGCACTAGTGAATATGGCAAGCTCCAATCAGATTGCCCGACTGCAACAGTTTCTGGAAGTCTGAAAGTGGGAGGTTTTTAACAGTCTAATAATTGGATTTTATGAGGTTTGTGGTTTCAAATTTCAATCAAGTTTCATTTGAGCCATTTAGTAGCTAGTAAATATTTATCTATTTCATATAACCCATTAGTGGTTGGTAATTGTACATGCCAGTCACATTATCTCTTCCTGTCTAAGTGGGACGTTATTGTCCAGAATAAGCTGATAAATGAACCAGACTTGGACCAACTGGCTACATGTGACTAGCATAAAAAACAGCCACACAACTACCAAGCCACACAAATTGTTTTAGACCATCATGTAGCTCAGGATTTGGCTGTGGATTTTCATAATCTAAATATAAATGGCCAGCATTGTTTAAAATGACCCCCAGTCACCCCTGAGTAATGCACAGGCATGTCATAAGCTTTTAATGGCACTTAACGCTTACAGTTGTGAGATGGAGTTGTGCCAGAATGTCCCCTTGTTCTCCATATAAATATCTCTATCCATTTTTTCATTGTTCTTTCTATCTCATCCACTCTCTCACTCGCACTAATGGAAGCAATCTTTCATCGGTCACTGGGTTCAGTCATTGGTCATGTCTTAAAGAGTCGTTCTTGAAGGGATGGGGCTACTGACAGTATAAATATGGAGATACGATGCATGGAGGCTTTTTAGGATCCATTAACCAAAGAAAGAGGAGCTGCTACATGCTATTGAACAATGGGATACATTTAGTACTCAGATACTGTATCCGTCCTCCAGAATAGCCAGAGTTCAGAGAAGCAATATAAATGGACTTTCACTCATGCTAATTTGACCTGCTCTCATGGACAGCATTCAATGACACATGCAGAAATAGATGGATCAGTTATTTTCTACCTAATCACTATGGAACGCATCTGTGGCAAGGTGTCAATTACCATGTATAAATGAACAGGAAATATGTTTAAAGTACACTTTAAGCCAAAAATTCCAAAGCAGAACATCTTTGTCTCTGGCAGTCCTACTGTAAAGCTGTTCATAACTGTACATTTATCTTTTTTATATAATAATAATTTTGAGATGGGCTGCGTTCCTGGATGGGGAAACTTCTGGTTATCTGCCAGAGGTGTCATGGTCTGGCCGGTTAGCATGGTCCAGTTAGGCCCTGCTGGTACAATAAATGCTGTAACAACGTCATTCTGCTGCCAATAAGGATCTTCACAAATCACAAATATTTATTTATATCAAAGTAGATGTTTTGCCAGTGACAAATTATTTCAGAGAATATCAAATTAACTTTCAGACATTTGGATGTCAAAGCTCAGGATAATCACTAGTGAAAAGCTTGAGGCTCTACTACGTTCTTGTGGCTCCTACAGCTAATCAGGATTATCATGATGCCACATGGCATGGTTACATGGCATTTATTGGCTGAAACAGAACTGTCAAGTAATCACTACTTTCTACTACTGGACCTATTAAAGTTTTCACACAACCCAATGTGCTGACTTTTATTGGGTGATATGATCTTAATAGAATCAGTATTTAAAATAACACACTCTTTCATCACTAGCAAAGCACTTAGGTGAATGGGATATTAGTAAATGAATCCCACCAGTCTCATGCTGAGAAGATGCATCATTTTTAAAAGTTGGATAAACTTCAAATGCATTGTATATTCTAAACATTTATTTGTGTGGGGTGTCTGCTTGCATGTTAAGCTTCTGTAATAATGACATAACTTTAAACATTTCTCGTTCATTTAAACAGCTTGTATGTGTTATGTGTAGACATACACAAAAAATCTAAATTGTTGTTTGTGTCAACAGATGTGTCACAGATGCTGTCCATAGACATTAGATAAGTCAGAATCACATACTTTCATGAACCATCGCAGTCTGTTAACTGACCGCCTAATGCATACTGTGACAAACTGACAACTGGAAAGATGTAATCTGATTTCTGTTAATATTGAAATGTATCGATATTTTTTTAACTGGTGTTACAGATGATTTTTCAGCAACTGGGTTGCTGCCTATGTAAAGTGTTCCAGACAGTCTTATGAGGCTTTATTTCAGTTTGAATGTTGTCTTATAAACTTACTTTGTTTTGAAATGGAACCACAGTCCCTGACTTTTTAGGCAGTGCATTTAATACAGATTTACTGTACTTAATGTGCTCAGTACTCAAGGGGGCGATATAGTTACCGACAAATGTCTGTGCCGTTAAACCAGATGTTTATTGGGTAAAATAGCTAGCCAGCTATAAACATGTCAAGAGGACTTTTTTAAAGGAATATACTAAGAAATGCAGGTGTCTAATTGATGAATTTGGGTGCATATTAGGACCATATTTTAGGTCTAAATGTATGATTATTATTATGATTGAGCATGCATGTTAAAACATCAAGAGTTTAGATTTAGTCAGTCAAATGACCTCTCTCTTTCACATACTACTCCTGTGAGCTTAGGGTCAGCCAGTGGTAAAACAGTGATGTACAGTGGGTACGGAAAGTATTCAGACCCCCTTAAATTTTTCACTCTTTGTTATATTGCAGCCATTTGCTAAAATCATTTAAGTTTAATTTTATTACATGTTGCTGTGCCAAATTAAAAACTCAAATTCGTCTTAGTTGTATATCAACAAGACGCAGCTGCTGTTTGCAGAAATTGATCTTTCAGTTGCACTGAATGATATAAAGAGAAAAATGTGAAACATATGAGAAACATTTACAACTAAAATTACATCAAGATCCCGCTGGCAAAGATGTTAGTTAGCTAGACATAATGACTTTGTGTAAATCTTGGATGCTTTCTTCTCATATGTTCTTTATTAAATGATGAGCTCTTGTGATGTGCTAATCAGGTTTAGTCGTACAGACAACTACACGTGACATTTTCCTGGACACGTTTGTTGATGGGATGCTCATTCACGTGTGCAATATGTGTTATATACAGTAATTAAGGATATGCATCATAGTTTCTAACTCAAATATATAATGTTGACAAATGTATGTAAACACATAACTCACCTGCAGGAATTCATGTATACCAGATACAGTATGTATACAGCATATATAAACAAATCATATAAACAATAAACAAATCAAACATAATATTATTTACTATCTGCCCAGATAATACACACTCTCAGAAAAACAGTAGTGAGGTGGTACCCTTCCAAAAGGTACTAGTATGTACTTTTAAAGTACTAATACTGTATGTACCCTTTAGGGGTAAATTATGTAAATGATGTAGCTTTTAGCTTTTGCACCTAGGGTATCACCCCAATGACAGCTTTGCACCTTTTTTGTGTTCAATAACGAGTCGACGTGCAATTCAAAATGCACCTCACATGCACCTTCTTTTTCGTTGTACCGTAGTAGATATTAGCATTCTATGGTGAATCTTCTCAGTCAGGTCGAATACTCCCTTGTGAAAATTAAGTGAGCTTAATTGTATTGTATGTGCACTTGTAATTTTTATTTATTTATTTTTTAACTGTACTTGCAGATAATGTAATATTAATTAAATAAAAGACCACTTAAGTGAACTTAAAGCGAGTTCACTTTCATGACTGTTTTTAACACACTCAAGTAAACTTTTAAAATGTGCACTTTGCAGTAGTGTTTTTTAAGTTAAATCTTTACCTTAAAGTACATTTTAAATCAATGTTTTAATAATCTTTTTGTCATCCTTAAGAAGAACATTTTGATGTGTTGACTAAAATACTAAAGCACATATAAAGTACTTAATTGCAATTTATCTGTAGTTATTTATTACATTTACAGTTAATATATTTAAAATGTACTAAATTGTAACTTCATCGTTACTAATGTGTAATGACAACTATATTTAAAGACATGACACACATATTTTAATAGAAATAACATCAAAGTTAATTTTAGTTTACCACAAATGCATGTCAGTACATTTGGTAGTACACTTTAACCATATTTCAAAGATGATGGAAGAATTATGATATTGCATGTAAAATGATATACTCTAAGTAATCATAAGTCCTACTTAAGTGGGTCAAAAATTGCATTTAATATAACTTTAAACTATAACAATTTTTCATTTAATTGTAAATAACATCCAATGAAGTGTTTGAAAACAGATTTATTTTGCAATGAAGTGTATTCTTTAGTGTGTATTGTGTAATGTGTAAGTGTATTCACTTTCTAATGTACAGTATATTCCTTCCATCATAAGTACTCTTTTTAAGTGTATGCTAAAGTGTACTTCTATTTCACAAAGGTTGTTAAAGCAGAGAACATTTCCCTTTGTTTGTCCAATATTGGATGGAATATCTTCACTGAGCTCATTGCAATGCATTCTGGGATTGCCTTTTTGTTGAAGTAGATGCTGCCTTAGATTGTGGCCAAAAGAAGTTATCTTAGAAGGCAGTATAATCATGCTGTCTACCGTTTGGAACAGCCTTCGCATCAGGAACATGCCAAAGATGCCTTAAAATGCTGACTGCTGTGATTTACCCTAGTGATCAAACATGTTCAGATATACAACCGGTTTGTGTGGTAGCAGAAGCTGCTCAGAACATGGGTCACTGAGGACAGATGAGGCAGATACAACTGCACTGCCAACATTTGCAATCGGCATTTGATACCACTGGCATTTCAGAATTCCTATGCCAGCAAGTCTTTGATGTGGATTTTCTGAACATGCCAACTACTTATCTTTGAGCCGGATTCAAATTGCTCCAGAACGACTTTTGGAACAAAATGTGTTGATTTTAGGACATTTATACTGACTTCAGACAGTATAAAACAGAATACTCTATACATAAAGTATAATATTTTTTTTAGAGTCCATTCCAAGTAACTAACTCTGGCAAAACAAAGATTCACAAACAGTGACGTAAACATTAGGAAGCTTGGGAATGGGTACATTATCAAAGTTGAGAGCCACCGAGTTGAGACATAGTCCTAATTGTAATGTGTAAAGATAAAATACATATTCCTACAATTTTTTGGCCACACTTTATATTATGTGGCCTTAACTACTATGTAATTAACCATTTAAAGCAGTTTACTTATTATGGCCAGACATGCTGATGCATTGTAAGTACAAGTAAAGTACTTTTATATGCATTTAATTCATTTTTGTACTTGCACTGTTAATTTTACCCCTAGCAGTAACCCAAACCCTTACCCCGAAAATCTCCAACCCTAACCCTACCCTTACTCTTAAACATAACCATGCCTCAAACTCATTGACAATACATGTGGGAATTTGTAGTTGCACAGTAAATCCAGAGTCTTATATGTATTTTAAGGGATTGTTCACCCAAAAATGAAAATTTGCTTTTAATTTACTCACCCTCAGGCCATCCATGATGTAAATGTAATAAAACACTAATAAGATAGTAAATAATGTTCAGTTTCTTGCACAGACTGATCATTTCACTCATAAGACCTCAATATATCGTCAGAAGCCACGGGTATTATATCTTTTTTTTTACTCTCAAAGTGACAGTAGCCAAGGACTTGCATTTTATGAATCACTGAGGACCACGGTTTCAGCTAAAAATCTTCAGTAACACTTTAGATTAGGGAACACTGTTCACTATTAACTAGTTGCTTATTAACATGCAGATTACTAGTATATTGGCTGTTTATTAGTGCTTATAAGTGCCTTATTCTGCATGACCATGTTTTAAATCCTTTAGCCTTATCCCTTACCTACACTTAACAACTACCTTACTAACTATTAATAAGCAGCAAATTAGGAGTTATTGAGAGAAAACTCATAATTAATAGTGAATGTGTTCCCTAATCAAACATGCTACCAAATCGTGTGTAATTATAAAAGAATCAGAAAATGTTGTTTAAAATAGTTGCAGATGAAGCATGTGAAACTGCAGGACGCTGCTGTCAATTCTTGACGTTTCATTCCTTGTGCAGAGCACACACACTAATGCGAGATAAATTGGGCTTCTGTGCAGTACACACACAAATAAAGCTTTACTGGTGACTTACTTATGGTGGCCCGTCGGTTTTCCAGGGTTGTACTGCTGGACGCTCCCAGACTTGTGTAGATTATATCTGTATGGGCTTCCATAGAGAGTTCCCTTGGCATCCGCTGAAGTCAGTAGCAGTGTGACTAACAGAAGACCCCCGTACGCGAATGTCCCCCTCATCTTTAAGTAGCAGAGCAAAGGTTGACAAAAGCACTTGCAGAAAAATCCATAAAGTGGAAGTGCACAGAGAAAGTGTATAGAAAGCAAAA